>NC_060267.1:168372842-168521712 GCF_021613505.1 Equus quagga
CGTCCCCTCCGGCCGGGTCGGGGCGGCGGCCGGGCGAGCCGGGGCCGGGGCGCCTGGGCGGGTGCGGCCGGACCGGTGGGTGGCGAGCGCGGCGGCGGTGGCCGGAGGAGGCGCGCAGCGGAGACTGAGCGAGAGAGTGCGCGCCCAGAAGTTTTATAAGTGGCCGCCGCCGCCGCCGATGATGAAACGCGTCCTCCCTCCTCCCTCTGCTCCTCGGGTGTCAAAGGCGCTGCGGGCCCCCGCCCCCGCCTATGCCGCCCCCTCCCCCCTCGACAGGTGTGACGCGGCCGCCCGTCGCGCTTGAGCTCGTTGCCGGCCCGGGGGTGCCTCTCTGCTCCAGGAGCTCAGTGTGGACCAGCGAGGCTGGACCGCCCCTGGAGAAGGTCCCTCCTGCCTGGAGGGTGAGGGGTGGGGAGGTGGCGGGCCTGGAGAGGGGAGGTAGAGGCTGGAGGGGGCAGGAGGCTGCAGGAGGGTGAGGACACCTGGGAGACTGGCGGGCCGAGGGTGGGTGTAGCGGGGACAGGCGGGTTGGAGACTGGAGGGGACCAGAGAAGGGGTTGGCAGAGCTACAGCGGCAGGAGGAGGCAGGAGAAGGACCGAGGGGTGCTGGAGGGGCCTGAGGGAGCCCGGGGAGGGGTGGAGGGGAGCCCGCGCGCCCCTCCCGACGCGCTGGGGGAGATTTACGGAGCCGGTCTCTGCTTGTTTGCACTCGCCGAAAACCTGGGCTCTCTGTTCCGGTGATGGCTCGAGACTTGCTGAGGCTCTGTTTGTGTCGAGGACTGATTTATATTTAAACTGCTCTTTGCACTGGAGAGGGGGCCGGTAACAAGGTGGAGAAGTGGGGGCCGCCCCGGGCTGGGCCCGAACTCTCTGGACCTGAGCCAAGGTAAACTGCAGGCGCTGTCAAGTGTCAGCACGGCTGGGTCTGGCCTGAAGTACTGTGGGAGAGAGGGGGGCCCCTGTGGACCGACGGGACGCACCCCATTGGCCTCCTTCTCAGGGCTGGAATAGAGCAGCAGCTTTATTTTTACTCAAGATTTTTTTCCACCACGATTCCGAGTGCAGAGAAGAGAAAGAAGGTGAGGCTTTTCAAGAGAAAATCAAGAGAAGGATAAGAAACTTCTGCCAAAAGCAGCTGCAGCAAGGAGTCCAGTTCTGGAAGTATTTTTCCAGTTCCCTAATTCCTGTAGTTCCCTGCAGAGCCAACCTTTGCAAGCCCTTCCCACTCCATGAAAAGCAGGAGCCCACCCTGCTTTTCCCAGGAAGCTTGGGCTCCGGCAAAGGCCACAGGACAGATGGAACACATAGGTTTCTTATTTCTACCCAAGGTCTGATGCCTTTCTGAGCCTGGTCTGGGCTGTCCTCTGTGCGGGGGCTTCTCCTCTCCACTGCGGTCCAAGGACCCTGCACACAATAGCATGCAGTACTGGAGGAAAAGCCATCGGACAGCGGGTGGCCCCTGGCCACTTCCCTCACCCACAGAGTGAAGGGCATCCAGAGAGGCTTTCTAGAGCCCTGCAGCAACCCCAGACCCAGAGCAGGCATGAAACTCTGGGTCACCAGACTTCCCTCTTGGAGAATTTGGAATGCAAGGACAGCTGCCACCACAGAGCGCTCAGTGCATGCTGGGCACTGAGCTGGAGCACGCATGGTGGACTGTGCCAGGCATTCTGCTGGGCACCCATGTGCGTGATTCCGCAGATCCCCAGCATTAGCCCAACAGTTATAGGTACTATCACAATCCAGATTTTACAGATGGCAATGCTAGGGAGGTCAACGAAAAAACTGACTGCAAGATACACAGCTAGTAAGTGATGGAGCTGGGTCCTGAACCTAGCTTTGTCTGACTCCAAAGCCCAAGCCTGAAGCACTATAGCCTTTGAAAAGTTATCTACTCCAGCAGCCTCATTTCACAAGTGAAACCAAGTGGAGTCAGGAGAAGGCCAAGGTCACAGACACATTAGGGCCCCTAAGGCTGGAGCCTCTTCCTCAAGCTCTGAGTGAGCCCTTGCCCTGGTCCTTTGATAGAATCCCAGAAAGGCCAGCCTCTTCACCCCTCACCTTCTCCTAACCTTGCCCTCTGCCCTCTGTTAGGACCAGCATCTCCTCCAGAAGTGCTCACAGATGGTTATCTGCCTTTACTAGGTGGAGTTCGGCTAAATATAGTGTAGCCCTAAGCAAAGTGGCTTCAATGAGATTTATTTGTCTCTCAGAATAAGAGGTAGTTGAGGGGTCATGGCCTGGGCTCCTTCAGGATTCCTTGGTGTGTGGCTCTCATCCTTATGGTTAGCTCATTGTCACAAGATGGCTACCCCACCTCCAGCCTCCTCTCCTAATTCCAGGAAGGAGGTGGAAGACAGGAAACGGGGAGGGGCTGTGCTCTCATCAGGGAAGCGGATCTCTCCTATGCACAGTTAGCCACTTTTCCTTAAGTCTTGTTGGCCCAAGCTGGGTCGCAGGGCTACACTCTGTGAGAGAGGCCAAGAAATGCAATTAACACCATTGCTGTCTCCAGAACGAAATTGGGGTTCTATTAGGGAAAAGGGGAGAAAGGATATTGCATATTCAACTTGCAGTGTCTACACATAGAGTAACCCATTTCCTAAAAGCACCCCCAGGATCTGCCCCCAAGACCCTTCCCAGATCCTTGATGTTAGCAAATATTTCTTAGCTCTGTAGGAAAATAAAGCACAAGGTCAGTCCCTGACTTCAAAGACTCCATGGTCTCAGGTGGGGAGCGAGGAGAGACAGCATCAGTGCGCTGTAGGAAGAGAGCTGTTGTTCAGAGCTGCTATGGGAGCAGAAGAGGGGCCCTAACTCATCCTGGGGCAGCGGGAAGGCTTCCTGGAGGAGGTGACTCTCAAGCTGAGCCCTAAGGCCTAGAAAGATTGGGAGGATTCGGGTGAAGGCAGGTAAATCTGCTCCGTGGTTTCAGTCTGGCTGTAGCACAAGACCCAGAGACAGAGAATGTGGGTGGTGAAGAGGCAGGAACATTGAGTGGTGTGTATGAAGTGTAGGCCTTATCTCCAACACCATTAAAGGCTTCAGAACAGGGGATGCCCCAGGCAGTTTTGCATTTCACAGAGACCTCTCTCCAGGCTGTGGAAGAGTGCGGTGGGACAGTCCATGGAAGGAATCCCAGGAACTATGGTGCAGGCCTGTTCTGCAGCATTGGCGATGGTGATGTGGAGGAGAGAAAGGCACAAGAGATGGTGAAAGGAGAGAGCATCCGGGTGTCAGTGAGGGAGACATTAGGGATGACTCCCAGGATCTGACTTGGCCAGCCTGCACTGGTGATGCCAAGCCCTGGCAGAGGGAGCCCAGAAGGAGCAGCAGCTACTGGGGGAGCGCATGAGTACCCTGGGCTCATTTTGAGTTCCAACTGCCTGGAATACATTCAGGTCAAGATGCCCTGCAAGCAGATGGGTACATGGATCCAGTGCTCGGGGTGGACACTGGGCTAGAAAGAGGGGCTTGGACATCCCACATAGAGGTGGGTCAGCCTCAAGAATGTATGAGTCTCCCTGTGAGAATGTGTTGACGGGAAGTAGGTCTGGGACCAGCCACAGCAACATCCAGGGGCGGCACAGAGGATGGAGCCAGCAAAGGAGACGTGGAGGAGAGCCCAGCATGGAGGGAAGCAAACGAGCCAGCGAAGGGTGGTGTTTCAAAGCGAAGGAGGTCAGGAGCATGTCTAGGTTGCTGAGGAGGGAAGATGAGACCTGAGGATAACCACTGGGCGGGCAACAGGCTGGCACTGAGGACCTTGGCAAGAGTGTTTCCGGTGGGTGATGTGTACAGAGCCAGGTTATGTGGGTCGCGGAGGAACTGGAAAGGAGAAAGTGCAAAAAGAAGCTGGGAGCAACGTTCCTGGGGTTGCAGAGGGAAGGGGAAAGAGAGGGGAGGAGCTGAGCAGCCTTAGGCTCTCCTCTCTGCTAAATAGTCCCCGGCTTTCTCAGGCCTGCTGGAGCAGTTGCAGGGTCACACCTCCAGGCTTTGCTCATGCTGTTCCCCCTGCCTGCACTGCCCACCTCGAAGGGCTTGGCTTCCACCCTCCAAGAGCAGCTCCTGCCGCTGCCTATTCTGAGCCCCCAAAACAAGAGTAGGAACATGTCTTGCAGTGATACAGACCTGTTGCTTGTCACTCAGGAAACTAGAGGTGAGTATCCCCACTTTACGGATGAGTAAATTGAGGCTCAGGGCTCTTCCCTAGCACACACGGTGTGTTCCTGCCTTTATTATCATAGGTCACAGGTCACAGTGGTGGCTAAGGGCACAGATCTTAGAGTCAGACTTAGATGCTGACCACCCTTCACATCAGCTGTTACCTTAGATGGCTTGCTTAACCTCTCAGATCCTCAGTGTCTTCTCCTTAAGATGAAGATATCAGTGTCCACCTCCCAGGGCTGTTTTAAGTGTGTAATGAGATCTCAGTGCTGGCAACTGCTGCCTCTGAGGTGGCTGGAGGTATTGATGGTAGTAAGTGTACCCATGCCTCTTTCTCCAACTCAGCTGTGAGCTCTTTGGACAAAGGTTCTGTGTTAATTTTCCTCATGTCCCTCATTTGGTCGTGCATACCCTGTTGCTTAAAAATATTTATTAAATGGAATGGAGCTGAAATGAATTCCAGAAGGACCCAGTGACTGGGGAAGGCCTTGTTGTCCTGTGGCCTCCGAGCCAGTGCTGTCTCTGTCAGACCCCACGGCCTGCATTCTAGGACCCAGCCCTTCCAGCCCTTGGAGGCCTCTCGTCCTCAGCCTCATCCTCATCCTCACCGTTGGCTGGCCCCAGGCCCCTTGGGTTTATCAGTCCAAGGGGCCACACTCCCACTCTTGCAGCAGCTGATGAAGGGCTGTTGGTAATTTGGATACTTGACACGTTCATGGATTAACTCTGGCCTCCTAGCTCCTTGTGCGCCAACAGGTATGGGAGGAGGTTCCCAAGAACTGCCTCCCTCGCCAGGTGAAGGGCACCTCTGCAGCCAAATGCTCCACCACTTTGTCACTGTCACTGGTGGGGCAGCCTGCTCCCCTTGTGGGTTGCCCTGGTCACTAGTTTATATCTTTATTTAACAAGCACAGTGTTGAAAGTCCATGCCTTGCAGTGGTACAGCCTTGGTTCATTTGATCCTCAAAACAACCCCATGGGAGGGGTTACTTTTGTTAGTGCTGCTTTATATTTGGAGAAACTGAGGCACAGAGAGGTAAAATAACTTGCTCAAGGCCACATAGCTAGGAAGTGGCAGAAGCAGATTCAGACCTGGGCAGCTCAGTGCAGAGTCTCCGCTCCTGGGGCTCTTGCTCCCAGAGACTGAGTCACAGTGAGTGGGCAGGCAAGCCCCCTCCCCCCAGAATGATCCTTCAGGAGCCCACCTTGGGGCCTCGCCCATCCCTGCCCCCTTGGAACCTCTGCTGCCAGCACCGCACCCTGCCTGGATCGCTCTCCCTAAGTGAGGGTCTGAGCACAGGCTGGGGCGGCTGGGGCCCTCCCGGATCCAGCTCCAAGACCCCCTCCATTCTGCCCTTCTCTACTGTGGACATTCCAAGCCCGTGGCACCGACTGCAGGCCATTCTCTCTTCAACTGTGATACTGGCCCCACTCCCCCGACTCCTCCCCCTCAGGACCTGAGGCTATCTCCCCCGACTCCTGAAAATGCAGTGAGGCGGGACAGGGGCACTGTAGCACCAGGGCGCCCCGCCTCCTGGAACCCCGCCGCTCTGCATATCCCTGGGGTACCCAGTGCTTCGCACAGGGCCTGGCACACAGTGATGCATTTTCTTCCGGGAAAGACTTCTTCAGGCCTGTCTGTCCTGTTCCAGCTCCCGGTCTCACCCAGTGGGGGCCACTCAGTGCTTTGGCACGAGGCGCAGCAGGCAGGAAAAGGAGAAACCCTAACGGGCCTGGCCCCGCACCCCTCCCACATCCGCTCCCCCAGGGTCAGGAGCCTCAGCCTGGCCCATCCTTTGCACTCCGCCCACCCGGTTCAGGCCACCGAGGGTCACTTATCAGGGGCTGTCCTCCTGTGCCTGCCCATGCAGGCCCATCACCGCCCCTGCGATAATAGCCACTCCTGGAGAGCTCGGACTTCACCCTCCATTCTCCTCTTGCTGGGGTCATGCACACACCATCCGGGAGCACCTATGGCCTCTGGGCCCTGAGTGGGCCGGGCCCTGGTGAATCCTGTCATCTGGATGTTAACGAGTAAACAGAAAACCCAGTGCTTCGTCTCTTTGCCACGATGCTTGTTTTTAAACCGTTAATCTTTATGTTCTACTCTTGCAACAATAATTTAACTGTGTTTTAACTCTACTGGGAGAGAGAATGTTTATTTAATTCACCCATCATTCCATACCACTATTTAAACTTGGCTGAATTGTCAATTTTTTCTAATTCTTTCCCATAAGCATGTTTTTCTTTTGGGAGGTGGGGTGAGGAGGATTGGCCCTGAGCTAACATCTGTGCCAATCTTCTTCTATTTTGTATATGGGATGCCACCACAGTGTGGCTGATGAGTGGTGTGTAGGTCCACAACCCCTCAGGCTGCCGAAGCGGAGTGTGTGAACCCAACCACTACGCCACCAAGCCAGTCCCCCTATAAGCATGTTTTTACTTAAAAAAATTGTGGCATTGACTCCCACCTTTTACAACAAATGTCATTCCATATTGAGAGGGGCTCGTCGGCATCTCTTTCAATGGCTGCGGGGACAACCAGGAGTCATTTCAACCCTCCACTGGTGTTGAGTGTGGGGATGTCTCTAACCTGCAAGCCTATCAAGTGACTTGATAGATTACTTTTTGCAAAAAGTGCTTTGCGTCAGGGCTGGTCGCCAGCAGTGTGATTTGAACACCTCTAGGCATTTTTCTCTGATATTCAAAATCTGTATTTCTAGCACTTAGGTCCTTCTTCCTCACCAGTGACACTCTCCTGGCCCCTGGAGAGGAAGGCCAGTATCCCAGACTCTACCAGCTGTAGAGCCCACCCGGGCCTTGGGGACTCCCCAGGTCTTCCTTGTCCCCAACAGCCCAGACAGGCCCTGGAGCTCAGAGACCCAACTCGGGGCTGACCCAAAGATGCCATGGGGTGTGGCTGCCTTGATCCAAACCCCTGTCCTCCAGCCCCAGGTCTGGAGAAGGAACTCAGCACCAGGGACTAGAGGTCAGATGCCTTCTGTGGTCACTTCAGGGCGAGAGCTGGGTTCCTCACCTGTGTAATCAGGACATTGGACTCACGGTCCAAAGGAGTGTTATCCTTTTGTTCTCTCCCTGCTCTGTCAACTTACTTGCTGTGCCACCTGGGGCAACTCACTTAACCTCTCTGTGTAGCACTTGCCTCATGGTGCCCTGTGAGGAATGAACTCGACTCACAAGCCTCAGTCATGGTCACCATTATTAGTGTTGTCTTCTCCTGAATACAGCAGTGCCTCCCTCACGGGTCACTGTTCCCTCCTCAGCTCTTCCCTACTTTTCTCCTTAGGAGGCACTGCTTTCTTCATAAGAACATCGCCCCAAAGGCTGGACTTGATTCCAGCCCCCTCAGTAAACTTAGCATGAGCCCCATCCTCCCCAAATGTTGGGGTGGAGCTGGGAGTCCAGGAGGAGACCTGAGGGTTAGGCCTTGTCCTAGGCTTCCTCTCCTGTGTCCCTGAGGCTCCCCCTCCATGTGCACACAGGACAGGCCGGGGTCCCAGTGCCAGCCCTGGAATTCCACCTCCTTCTCTCGGAGCCCAAGTCCTGTGCCTGTCCATGGCTGCAGCACAGACAGACACACAGACACAGACACGCACACACACACACACACACACACACACGCACCCCTCATGAGAGGCTTCCTTGAAGCCCTCCTGGCATTTCCTGCTCAGAGGTGCCTGTCCCTTCCTCACCTCTCCCTCACCTCGTCCCTCGCAGGGTTAGCCCACGGCATGGAAGCCCTAACGAGGGAGGCGCCCTGACATCTTTCCATTTTCTGAGTTCCCATATGGCCTGTAGCACTTGGCTAATCACTGTGGGCACCTGCATCCTGCCCTGTGCCCTGCACCCTGCCTCCTGGTTCTGAATTCATGTCGGGCTCACGCTCACACCTGACCCGCCCTCGCTTCTAGAAGGAATCTCCTCTTTCCTCATTCTTGCTTCTTGGCTCCTTGGCCCCCTGGCGCCTTTCCTCCTCCTTTGTTTGTCCGGGTCTGTGGCCTCCTTATGTGCGGGAACGGCCTCCAGCTGCCCGTCTTCTTCCCTGAGCCCCCTCAGCACCCCTCCATGGTGCCCGAGGGTCTCTCGAGGTCTGTTCCTCTCTCTGTCTCTGTCTCTCTCTGTCTCTCTCTGTCTCTCTCTGTCTCTCTCTCTCTCTCTCTCTCTCTCTCTCGGAAAGGGAAAAGGGAATGGGCGTCCTGCCTGATGGCGCACACGCCCTCCCTGCCTGTTTGACTGACCCTGTATCAGGTGGATTGTGAGCCTTCGGGGCAGGGACCAAGTGCAAACACAAGTGCAGATAGCAGGATGCCACCGGGAGACAGAGCAGGGCCCAGCTGTCAGGGAGCCCACCTCACCTACCTCAGGCCGGAGGGGTGGGGGGCACCCTCATCACATCCTTTAGTTCCCAACTGAACAAAGCTCGGGCCGAGGGTGCCGGGAACACCCCAGCTCTCCCACCCACAGCCAGTGATTACCCTGACAAGGACCTCTTCTGCAGCTCTGAGCCCATGCAGCCCCGCTGTCCCAGGCGGCATCAGCTCTGCTTTCTCAGCTGTAAGCCGGGAGGCCTGCAAAGTTCCATGTGGCCCTTCACCTGGGCCTGGGGTCCCTAACACACCCTGGGCCTTGTTCGCTGTGTGCTGAGTCACCTGATGAGGTCACTGCGAGTCAGACCTCCTCCCTGTTCATGGGTCACAGGGAGGGAGCGCCTGGGGGTGTGGCCCCACAGCTGGCGATTCAGGAAGAGAATGTTCACAGCTTCCTCGTGCAGCCAGCACTGTGAGGAGGCTGAGGTGGGTGACAAGGGAGGGTTCGGACCGAGGAGGGGGAGACCCAGCTCTCTCACACCGGTGTGTGGGCAATAAACCTCGCAGGGGCTCCTGGCCTCACTTGCTCTGAGAACCTCCCTTGGGCCACAGTAGTAGGAATGACTGTTGGGCCTCTCTGTGTGTGTGTATGTCTGTTTGTGTCTCTGTGTGTGTGTGCGTCTATCTGTCTGTGCTGCAGCCATGACAGGCCCAGAGGATGTCGGCAGTTGACCCCTCCTGGAATCTGTCCCATTTCTGGTGAAAGCGCCTGACCCTCCTTTGGGGTACCACCTCTCCCCACTCTCAGGCTATGAGGTTGGGTGGGCTGGGCCCCACTGCAGCAGGCAGGCATGGGGCCCAGACCTGGCCACTTGAGCCCTCTGCTGGAGCAATCCAGATGGCGTGCTCTCTCCTGGAGCTGCCAGCAGTGGGGGCACCTCCCTCAGTGTTGGGATCTGGGCCATTCTGAGGAGAATCTGCCCCAGGATGTGGCCACCGAAGAGTGGGCATATTGGACAGAGGTCACTGAGGCCTGTGACCATGTCCTCTAGGTCTTGTCAGGCCCTTGCATCTGGACTTTGCAATTCTGTGAGCCAATAGACTCTCTTTATGGCTTAAGTTTTCTTGACCTTGATTTCCTGTTGTTGGCATCTAAAGAGTTCTGATAAACCCAATAAACCAAGGTTTGGACAACCCCGGGCAATTCACAGAGCCGCCTTGGAGCCAGGATCTCATTGAACTGTGCCACTGCCATGCGAGGCGGGTCTGGGTGTTATAACCCCGTTGCAAGAGGAGGAGCGGAGGCTCAGAGGTCAAGGGCTCACCCGTCCCTGCGAAATGTTAGTGTGGGCTGAGCAGAGGACTTATCCTTCTGCTGGGTCTCACGTACCAAGGAGCCACTTGTGCCCTTCTGAGGTCAGGCCCTGGAGGCTGAGGACAAAAGGGCAGAGCAGGACTGTCCAGCACTTTGGGGAGACAGCCAATAAAAATTACACTCATGAAGAATTTGTAATAACGAGGAAAATGCTTATGTCATGACAAAAATTGGACAAATTTATAGATTACGCACACATACATATATAAGAAGTACTCACAATTATGTTTTTCAAAAAACTAGTGCATAAATTTTTTTAGGACTAAAAGAAAAGCAGCAAAATATTAATAAAGATGATCTTTCCATGGTGGGAAAGTGAGAGTTTTTTGGTAATCTCATTTTTCTACATCTTTCTAATTTTTATGAGAATATTACTTTATAAAGAAGCAAATATAATAAACTTTATAAAAAACAAAAGATGGGAAGAATCAGTTGGTCACATAGCAGTTTTCCATTAGCGCCATTTTCAGAATTGAAACCAAATCTCCATCAATCCCTTGTCTGGATGGTGTCAGGAAAGATGCTCCTGGTCCAGCCCTGCCTTCACCTTGTGGACTTTGGTGGGGGGCCGATCATTGTTCTGCGCAATGGGAAGGGATTGTGGGTGGCCTCAAAGGGCACTCGTCCCTGGTGCTGATGTTGCAGTCACTGACCTCTGCCGAAATTCGCATTCAACCTGCGCCCTCATGTGAAAGAGAGCTCAGCTACTCATATCAGACAGCCGGAAGGCACTGCTGCTCTGTGGTGGCTCCCATTATCATGAACCCAGACCCTGTACTACATGCTTGGGCCTCACAACAGCCTGCAGGGGATCTCTGGTCATTGTGCCCCTTTCACTGGGGAGAAAACTGAGCTTCTGGGAGCCTAAGAACTTGCCCTCGGTCACAGGGCTAGCGAAGGGCAGAGCTGGAATTTGAACTGCAACCCATCTGATTCCAAAGTCCAAGCCACTGGCTGTGCAGTGATGCTGCCTCTTTTCCAAAACATTCCTGAGTGACTTGTTCTTTTGTCCCTTTCACAAATACCTGTTGAGCACCTGCTATGCATACGACACAATTCTTATTCACAAAGGAGACACAGAGCAAGTGCCAGACACTGGCATAGCCCAGTGGCTCATGATACAGCTCAGCAGGTTCAAAGGGGAGCATGCGCACTCTAGTAGGGGCACAAGCCCATCCCTTGGGCAGTGGGAAGAATACATCACAACTTCAGTTTTTAGCTATTTGTCTCATAATTTTAAATTTCTATTTTTATGCTTTTATAATATGCATGATATATTAATAGAGGAACATCCACATAAAACATATGAGATAAATCTTTGATTGGTATTTAGTCAGAAACGACCCTCCAATTTTATTTATGAGTCTTTATACGTGAAACTCTACCTGTGGTTGATCAGGAAAGATTTGTAGAGAAGTTGGAAGCTGCAATAGGATGGGCTTTATCCAGCCGTCAAAAGCAACAAGAGAGCATCCTTGCCAACCAAGGCTTGATCTGGGGATACGGCCGGTGTAACCCAGGGAATGGGATTGCCACCCCTCCGCCCCGTCTCCTCCCTCAACCTCAGGGCCTGCAGAGCATCAGCTAGTCCTGCCAAGCCTCTTGGCTCCTGCAGTGCCAGCCTGTGCCCACCCAGTCCAGCAGCCAGGCTCCCACCCTGGCCTGGGACATGGCCCCAAACTCAAGGCCTTTGCATCCAGATCCTCTGCCTCCACCATGCCTAGGCCCCTTTGTGTTTCTTCCCAGACCCAATTGCTCCCTCTGCTCTGCCCCTTGCTGCCCCTCCCAGCCTGCCTAGAGCCCGGGTCTGTTGTCTCCCCACTTCCCTCCACCTGAATCTCGGCATGAACTGCCTGCCCTCTAGGGCCCACTCCTTTATGCCCCTCTGAGCAGAGCTGATCATTCTCCAAGTCCCAGAGCCAGGCAGTGGCCATTGGGTTGGAGAAGGAGGGGGTGCCTTGAGGCTCTCTCCTGGGTCCCTGAGGCCACTTCCAAGCCTCCTCTCCTTGAGCCCTGCTTCCTGTGAGGCTCAGACATCCATCCCAGTCTCCCTCAGGCCCTTCCTCATTTCTGTCATCCATCCCCCTCCAGGTCCCTCTCTTCATTCTCTAAGGCTGTGGCTCTGACCCAGAGCTCTTCCCCTCCGCCTCTACTCACACCACTGCCCCCCTGCCAGTGTCAATGTCCACACTGACCACCCTCCCATCCCCACACCCTCAGTCCTTGACCTCCTCCACATTGGAGGCCTTTACCTCCCAGACACATCAGTCACCTGTGCCTACACCGGGGGCCGCCTCCACCAGGAGCTGCTCCACCTCTGGAATGCCCACATTCTACTCTGGCCACGTCCCAGCTGTAGCTGGCCTTGCACTTCACAGAGACACACAGGGCCTTAAAGCCTTCAATTCTCCCATCTATCTGTCCCCACCTATCTCTACTTCCTTCTAGCCTAGAACCTAGGGAATTCCATGGCAGGGCTGTCCCTCTTCTTGACTGACAACAGCCAACTCCTTGAGCTGTGCTTTGGCTCCAACCCCTTCCTCTTTCTTGGGCAGGAATTTGCTCCTTCGCATTTCCTCCCTCTCCCCTGCCTGCGTTTCCAGCTCTCCCTGTAGTCCACACCTCTTCCTTCAGCACATTTGCTTATGTTTCCACGTTTCCCCACATGAATACCAGGGCAACCCTCCACCCCTTGTCTTCCTCTTGCCACTGTCCTGTTTTTGGTCCTCTTTTACAGTTAAGCTTCCTGAGATTGTGTCTATTTTTCTTGCCATTCACGGCTCAACTTACGGCAAACTGTGGGCATTTCACAGTCACAGTGGAATTCCTCTTGACAAGCTCCCCAGGGGCCTTGTTAGTACAGCCCTGGACACCTGGGTTCTGCTCGTGGTGGGCTCTCTGCAGTCTAGATCATCACCTCACGGGAACTCTCTCCCTGCTTCGTCCACGCGCTGCCCCCTCCTGCTTCCCTTGCTCCGGTTTCGGCTTCTCCTCAGGCTCCTTTGCAGCACCCTCGTGGTACACACGCCCCTCAACGCTGGCGCTCTGGTGCCCTGCTCTCTTCTCACTCAAGGTCCCTGTGACCTTAGCTACCTCCTGCCGCTGCCAGTGACTCACACCAACTTTCTCTAACCCACGCTCTCTCTCACCTCCAAACTGTACACCAGGCGACCTCCTGACCTCTCACCTGGATCTCAGCTGAGTGCGTCCATCTTACTCCCCAAATCTCATCCTCCTGCTCACCGGCTTCCTGCCAACAACTCCAAGGTGGAAGTCAAGTCTTGCTAGACTTCTCTCCCGCTCCTCTCAGCTGGGCAGTTGCAACAGTAGCAAATAGTAATAACACTGATGGTGGCACTGTTCATCCCAGACTGAAATAGCTCATCCCCCCGAACCAGGCCAAAGTGTCAAGAGGCGGGTCTTGCTGCGCAGACAGCGAGGATGTCGGCACCATGGGCATTACGTGCCATGCAGCCTCCTCTCTGTACGTCATGCTACCCTCCATCACTCCTCTCCCCATTTCTGTCCTTTTTACATTCATTCCATCTCCCTAAGGCTCCCACTGCCCCCAGAAGTTATCAAGGCCCTCTGCTCATGCCCTTGTCCACTTCCACACTCGCCCCATTCTGCTGGGGGCCTGAGTCTCGGCCATTCTCTCTTTATACGAAAGCTTCACTAGGAGGAGGCCTTAGACTTCCGGGAGTGGAAGAGGGTGGAAAGCTGTCAGAACATCCTCCACTCCAGCTGCAACGTGGACTTTGGCGTGTCTGAAGACCTCAAATATATCCTATGCGGCTCCTGTGCCCAAGTTAATCCTTTGCCAGTTCCCTGAGACTCAGACCCCTGGCTAGCCTAATGCTGATCTCACTCTGCACACAGGCGTCTGTCCCTCCTCTGACCTCGGTTTACCTTGGGAAGCCGCCTTCTTCCACCTGTCCTTGGGAGACACTGTCATGGGTCATATGGAAGGCTGGTCTCTCTGGGGGCACATCTCAGGCCCTGGTCGCCTCTGCTGCTCTGCCTTCCCCACAACCGAGGGGCTTTAGTGAAAGCTGGTGGAGAGAGAGGCCAGTGGGCAGCAGCAGAGCACTGGGGAGCCCAGGGCTTTGGCTGCTCGCTGAAGCTCGGCTCTGGAGTTCTCACCTGTGGAGCAGTGTGACCATACTTGCCGGGCCTGCTGCTGGCTGCTGTGGGGAAGACGAAAAGAGGTGATCCTGGTGGGGCAGTGGCCCTCACACTTGAGTGTGCATTAGAAGCACGGGTCACTGGCCCTACCAATGGACCTTCTGAGGAAGCAGGTTGCTGGAGGAGGGGCTGAGAATCTGCATTTCTAATCAGCTCCCAGGCGATGCTGCCACTGCGGATCCAGAGACTGTGCTCTGAGAATCGCTGTTTTAGAGGAAAGAGCCTCGTCCTGAACCGTTCAATGAGTGCAGCAGGCTCATACGAACGCCGGCCACTCCCACCTAAGCTGGAGGGATGGTGTCTGCCTTCCACTTTGGCTCAGTGGGCAGTGGTGAATCCCTTGACGTTGGCTTGTTTCTGTGCCTGGACTCACTGTTGGCTCATTTTGCAACTTACTCTCGGTCATTGTTGCTGTGGTTGGAAAGCAGAAAATAGATATGAATGGTGATTAATGGTGCACAAGATGTAGGTAGGGCAGTGATGGCCATCAGAGGGAGCTCTGCCTGGTTAGACTCAGGCAGTCCTTTCCGACTGGTGCATTTTCTCTACGCCCCCATCCATGTGTATTTTAAAAGGACACAAAGCCGTGCTTCCACAAAGGCCTAAAAGTGTTGTCGAATAATTACATTTGGAATCCTTTCCCAGTTTCCTCCAGCACCCCTGAGCTACCCCACCCCCAGCACCCGCGTTCTGGGCTGAGAGTGAGAAGGACTTCCCACACAGGGCAGATACCAGCCCTGGGGAGGAAACGGAATGAATGTGTTTGCTGATGCAGGAGGCGAGGGCAGCCTCCACACTGAAGCCAGCATCGCTCCCCCGGGGCAGAGCCTCAGAGCCGCCCTGGCTCCTTCCTCTCTGCCCTCTGTCTACTCAAGGGACTAAATAAACGGCCTTTACCTTGAGCCCCTTGCCAAATGTCTGCCCTGTTTCCCACAGCCGGCAAGAGCTGATCGTATCTGCACAGGAAGAAGGGGCTCATTCTCAGAGGGCCAAGGCGTATGCACTCACAGACGTATGAATCTGCTGAGGCTGGGCTTGAGTTCCTTTGGATGAAGCCTAAAAATATCTGATATTTTCTTTGGTAAAAACTGTAATAAAATGGTACTCACTTCCTTACCAAGACCCAGATCTGATTCAATCATTCAAAGTAGCCACACTTTAATGAAGGCCAGGGGGCAGTGCCTGGATCATTGCCTGGCCCTCAAAAGATGCTCAATAAATATTTGTTGAATGAATGGATGCATCCATTCCAGAAGATCTGACGTGGTCCTGGCTACTCTCATCTAAACTGGGTTTTTCCTGTTTCTTTTAATCCTTCCCCTTTAAAGTTCTCAGATGGGGCATAAAACAAATCGCCTTTCATCCTGCCACTGGCTACCAGGGAACAATGGAGTGGTCACTCAGCAAACCACACGCGACCTGTCCATTCAGCTGGCCCAGCCCACCCCTCCATTGGTCCCACCTCAGAAGGAGCCCCCAACAACCTTTTGATGGGCCCCCAACTCGATGTAAGGTCTGTGTCCCATCCTCTCGAGGTTTAAAGCTCCCAGAATCCACAAGGGCAGGATGTCTTGTGATTGCTGTGAGGCATCCCTCCCCTTGTAGATTCCTTTTCAATGGTGCCCCAGGTCCCAGGCCTCAGGAGATCTGGGGCCTTGTAGGAGGACTAAAGGACAAAGAAGGGCCAGGGATAGGGGCCTGGGGTCAATAAAAGGCAGAGGAAGGATTTTTTTAAAGAACTGATTTGGTCGCCAATATGTCAAACACACCTGCATTGCAGAGCCAAGAGTTGGGAAGCGCGCTCACAGCTGGGCCTCTTTTCCTGCCTGGCTCACTGTGTTAATCAGTGTCTCAACGCTAGATCCACACATCGTAGCAGAGGCCCTTCCCCTTAAGGAAGTCTGTCTTGATGGGTAGATAAAACTCTTTACTTAAACTGGCTAAATAATGTGATGACATGGCATAGGATAGAGAAATCACTCTACAGCGTACCATGGTATAATAAATGATTACTGCTGAGTCTGGTGCACATTTTTCTAGTTTTGGATGAATTTGAAAAAGGTTCATAACCATTTAAAAAAATGCTACAGTTTATGTACCTAAAATCATGTCAGTTGCCTCCCATGGAATGTGCTTCTTTCTATGGGCAATGTTGAAAGAACGTGGAGGAATCCCCATGTGTTGCTCCAGCAGGTGACTGTTGTCTCCCAAGTCCAGCCGGCAGGACACAGCTCGCACTAGGTGGGGTTGGGCAGTGCTGCCCATCTGGGCCATGTGGCCCAAAGTCACAGTCCCAGGTTTTCCTCTCTGGGCTCAGATGTCAAAGTGACTTCTAGCAGCAGAGCTTCTGAAAGCAGATTGAGTGAGAAGTCTTCATCAAGTCTACCGAGGCTGGGGTCTGCCTGCTGCCCTCCCGTCTGTGCACTTTGCCAACACAGATAAAAGCCAGAGCATCTTCTCTCTCTCCCACTAGTTCTCTCAACATCTGATCCAGCTCATGAGCTGGCATCTTTAGGGATCCACGACAAGAAGAAATCTGAGGTTCTAGCAGGTTTGTGAGTCAATCTGCCGGTGATTTCAGCCAAGGCTGATGTCATGCAAAATGTGGCTGCCGACCTGCCCAAAGTGGGGCGCAGGCAGGAGTGCAGTCCACGACCCCCTCCCAGGGCCGACTGAGGTCCCAACACATCCCCAAAACACTGGGCTGGGAAGCAGAGCAGAGTGTACCACAGATGTCGCATTTTGGAGCAACCATCCCAAAGCATGTCACAGATGAGTAAACAAATTGGCCTAAAATGTGACACCCTACAGGATAAATGAACAAGATTAATCTAAGCTTTCAAATACTGAATATTTTTCAATAGACACTGACTTCTTTTGCATATCTCCAATCTACAAGTATTAGCAATAAGGCTTTGAAGTGTTGCCGAAGACTAAGAATAAAGAAATCTTCCCCTTTAATTTACAGATGTGTACAATGGTGTCATTAACCTGGATAATGTCATTCCAAAGTCCAGCTCTGAGCTTATGTGGTGGCACTCACTGAGATGTTCACAGCGTTATCCTTGCCCAAGTACAATGTCCAACGGGTGCTCTTGTCACGCTGTCTTCATCAGGCTTGCCTTCCTCTTTCCTAACAACGTGTTCACCAGTATCTGAGTCCGTTCAGGCTGCTATAACAAAATACTATAATCCAGGTGGCGTATAAACAATAGAAGGGTATTTCTCACTGTTCTGGGAGCTGGAAGTCCAAGATCAAAGCACTGGCAGGTTTGGTGTCTGGTGAGAGCCTATCGTTGGGTCATAATGTCTTCTCGCTGTGTCCTCACATGGCAGAAGGGCTGAGAGAGCTCTCTGGGGGTCCCTGTTATAAGGGCACTAATCCTATTTATGATGGCTCCACCCCCGTGAACTAATCACCTCCCAAAGGCCCCACCTCCAAATGCCACCACCTTGGGGGTTAGGTTTCAACATAAGAATCTGGGGGGACACAAATATTCAGTTTATAGCAATGAGCAAAGGAGAACGAAACAGACGATGGAAGCAGAAACCAGAGTGCGTGCAGCTGGTAACCGCCCCATAAGCTAATGCACTGACGTGACCCCTGGGGGTTGAGGGTCTGGGCATCAGTAAGGTTGGCCAGAGGCTGTATGCACTTTCTAGAACCCAAGAGTGGGACGGTATACCAGGAGAGGCCCGAGTCTGCCCTCATGTGTACGTCATTGAGAAACCTCAGTTCTTCACTGCTGGTTAGAATTCCCTCGCAGAACCTCTGACACACGGCACACACCAGTGCATGTGAGCACCAGATTAGAGTCATCAGGTAAAACATCAGCTTCCCAGTTCAATTTGAATTTCCGATAAACAACAAATATATTTTAGTATAAGTATGTCCCAAATATTGCATGGGACATACACTAAAAAAATTATTTGTCCTTCACCAGAAATTCACATCAAATGGGATGCCTGGTATTTTTACTTGCTAAATCTAGCAACCCCATACTAGGTGAATGAGGGCCGTTCTGGACCAAGTCGAGGGTGCTGCGGACAAGCATCCAGGCCTCCCCGGACACTCAGGTGGGATGTGCCCACCTGTCAGGTGGCAGCAAAGCCACTCTTGAGTGACCTCCCAGAGAATGGGTCCATTTAATCCTTTCCACAAATGAGTGTCCTTGTGTTAATGTTTCATCTCAGACACACGAAACATTTTGGTGAGCTAGAAATAAACAACAGCCAAATTTAGTGTGAAGATTGAGGGCAACAAACTGAATCTAGATGCTTTATATCATATGTGTTATTGTTTCTTGGTTTGAGGTCACTGATCTCAAAAGTTTTAATGGGGGAAGGGCTTAAAGAGAGTTCTCACTATTAACTTTTTCTGTGAATTGGGAAAAGACTATCATTATTTTATTTGAAATGCAGAGTACACCTATTCCAGATGGAGGAATGTCAAACATCCATCAGCACATAGCTTGTTAACACATTTGCAACACAGATGGAGGCTCTGAAGGGTGAGGGGAGAGGGAGCCGGGAGAGCAAGCCTCAGGCGGAACTGGTCCAGTTCACAGGAGCCACGAGAGGGGGCAGTCGGCCCACAGGCAAGGAGTATGTGGGGGGGGGGGGGGGTTCCAAAGGATGCTCAGTATCTGTGGGGGCACACGGTGGCCTGGGAGCCCTGTGTGTGTGTGTGTGTGTGTGTGTGTGTTGTTGTTGTTGTTGACACTGCAGAGAATGCAGAGTTCACAATGTCTCTCCAACAGATGGGGCAGAAGGGGACAGGGAGGGCAGTAACAAAGTGGCCTCGGAGGGCCAGGGAGGCACTGCTGGTGGCCTGGGTGGACAGAGGAGTTAGGAGCCGCGCTGTCTGGTGTAGACTGTTAGGACGCGTGGGTTGGGAGTTTAGCTCCTGTCTTTACCTGCAGTTGGCCAATCAGCCAGCTGTTCTCTGTCGATACCAGGCCTGACAGCTGGTTCTGGTCCCAGCTCTGGCCCCAGTTTCTGTGTTACTTTGGACAAACCACGCCTCCTCTGGAGCTGTTTTCTCAGCAGCGCAAATGAGGAGGCCAGAGAGCTACAGTTCTGCGTGCTCAGGAGAGTCACAGCCTCTCTCCTCAGGTCTATCACAGCTGCTGGTATGGACCCAAGGCCGGGTCCTGAGCCCACTGTCTCCACTGGCCCGCCTCAGCCAGGGCCCTCATGAAGGCACCTGAGGGGGACACACATCATGACATCGCGGACCCACCTCTCTTGGTGTTTAATCCAGGGAGTCTGAAAGAGAAAACAACTAGAAGAAAAGTGAAACTGGCCTCTCCCCTCCCATCCCTGGGGGAGGAACAAGCCCAAGTGGTAGAGGCCAAGGTTGCTTTGTGTCCCTTGAAATGCAAACCCAAAGAAACCTTTGAGATTTCCTCATTCCTTGTCTTCTGTCAGCACCTCCTGAATGGCTCTGGTTCCTGGGATGCAGCAAGCCCCATAAGGGCTGTCATTACAGCCCTGTCAGCCAGGTGACCAGGTGGCCTGCCCCCCTCTATCCTGCACTAGGGCCAGCTGAGCCCCTGAAGGCAAAAGGTCATTTCCTCACACCCCCCCATGCACGGAATCACATACATGCTTGGGCATACATGGCCATCTGTGCACAGGGCCACACTCACACCTGTGCACATTACCCATCCTCGGGACACCCCACCACAGCTCTCCCCAGGTATAAGACTGTACACTCACACGCCTCCCTCCAACCCTGCTCTCACACACATCCAAGCACTGGCACAAGCACACTTGTATCCGTGAACATGGGACATCCTGCACTCTTGTATATTCACCCATCCCTATCCATGCTGACACCCAGTTCACACACACACACACACACACACACACATGCAGGTGCGTGACCTGGCTGCTGATGAACGTCAAGCCCCTGGGGTGCTGCCGTTCCTCCTCTGGATGGGGCCTGGACACCAGCTCCCTCCCTCCACTCCAGTCTGGAAATGGCTTCCACCACCATCTCCCTCAAACAGCTGGGCGGTGCCCCACATCTGCATTTTGTTCTGTTTGCACTGACCCAAAAACGGCACTCCAGATGCAGCCCTTCAAGGCGAAGCCACCGCCTGCGAGCTGCTTTTCCCTCACGTTTAACATAGAGCGCTGGAGGAACTGGGCATCCTGCACCTGGGCTCCCTGGCAAATTGATACAGTTCATTTTATTTCTGCATTAGAAAGGCTTTTTCAAGCTGCAAGAAACACAGACTCTCAAGATAGTTGGAGTGATGGCTGTTTATTGGAAAGGAAGAAAGACAGGACAGATAGACATACGGGCAGGACCCCAGCAGCGCCCTGCAGTTAGGACTCGGGTTTGGGTTTAATACTAAGGCAGCCTTAGTAATGATGACAGTGAATGCAGCGCTTGCCCCGCCTGGGACCCAGGCCCAGCCCCAGGTGGTCTGCGTGCATTACCATGTGATGCTCACAACAGCCTAAGGAATAGGTTCCTGTCATTGTCCATTTGAGGGGGAGGATGTTGAGGCTTAGAGAGGTTTGCGACTTGCCCAAAGTCCTACAGCTAGTAAGTGCAGGGCTGGGAAGCAAACCAAAGCTGTCAGGAGCCCATCAGTGTAGCCCAGAACCACTCTGCCAGGGTGACCCCCATCCCATTGCTCTCAGAAGCTGGCGGCTGTGGCTCCCACCCCGGTAGGTCTGCCATTCTCTCCAGATGACTTCCCCACATCTTTGCATCTCTCTTCCTCTGCTTCTCACTCTCTTCTTCTGTTTCTTGTTCTGTGTGTCCAGATTCCAACTCCCTGAGAGAGGATCTTCAGGGTCACTTGGATTCTAGCCGGCGTGGAACCACTCTGAAAACAGAGACAGCTAAGCAGTGGCCAGACTGGACCCACGCGCCAGGATTTATTCTTTCTCTCAGCAAGCAGCTGCCTTGGGGCGGAAGAATCAGCCGGGGTCGGGGCAGCTGGTCATAGTGGGTCCATCTGGGAGCCCCTGTGGGTGGGGCAGACTCTCTACTGACCGCAGATTGTCCAGCGTGGTTTCAAATGCTGTTATTGGGAATCTTTACTGAACATATTTCTCATTTTCCTGACTTGGTAAGATTCATCTAGTAAGCTTAATTGAATTTTTTAAAAAATTAGTCAGGATTTTATAATTCCTGGGACAGTATTCTGAATTCCAACTGGGTCAGGCAGCAAAAGTAGGAGGTACAGAAAGCTCATGTGTGATGACAACTAGGAAACTCCCTAAACATCTTTTTAAAATGAGTTTCTGGTGGTCATTTGCCTTCTCTTTAATGCGGAGGCACCAAGGAGAAGGAAACTCCCTGGCAGTGGGTTCCAGAGAACTTGGGTGTCACGGTATCAGCTGCAGTGCAGGCGGGCCCCAGGAAGATGCGGCCGCCTTCTCTGGGAACTTCCAGCTTAGGAGGTTGAGGGGCCTCTGGGGACCCCTCAGACATGGGGGGACCTGGGCCAGCTCCTCAGTCATCTTCCTACCCAGCAGCCTCCCCTGCTGACAGAAGGATAGCAGATGGGGTCTCAGGCCACTCAGCCCCATAACACCCACAAGCACAGGCCACTAATCCACTCTAGGAACTGTCAGGAGAAGCCCATTTTAACTTGATTGTTTGTAGAAATGGATTAGAGGCCATGGACCTCGACATCTGTGTGTTGTCCATCTTCCGTTAGAAAACATCCACGTTTATGGAGAACCACAGAGGCAGGAGCAAAAGTTCCAAATCCTTCATGGAAGGACTTGATCAGGACAGAGTCTTCACACCCAAAGCCCTAGTCAGAATTTGGACCACCGTCCAGCATCTGACAGGATTCTGCATGGATCTGAAATACTGTGTGCTGGCAGCTCCCGTGGAGCCAACGCTTTCACGGGAGAGTCACTTCCTCTGGGCCGTGTCCCCCAGCTGACAAAGGGTAGCTGACTTTTAGTCTCCTTCAACTCAGGAGGCAGTTGGGAGCAAGGCTGAGTGGTTGAGATTCAGACCCCTCTCCCCATTGGCCTCAGGGTGTGTCTGCTTGGGGAGGGGCTGGGGGAAGCTGGCCTGGGCCGGAAGCCCCCCTTTCCTCAGTCAGGAGTGAGTCAAACGAGGAGATTGCCTCAGACCCCATGCTGCAGTGGGACAGTTACACGACAGTAGACCAACCCTCACAGTCACACTAGGCAGACCTAGATTTTTAAGAGGCGTGTATGTGGATGGCCTTGTTTTGCCAAGAAAACTGTTGTTCTATGTTTTCCCCTTACTCTGCAGAAGAAGTGAGACCAAGGTTTCTACCAAGGTTCCACAGCATCTCTGCCCCAGCTTCTGATGGGGAGACTCTTTCAGGACGGTCGACATTCACAATGTTGATACGTGGGTCTCATTCCCCTGATCTTTAGCCTGTGTTGTTAACCAAAGCAGTTCACAGGGGTCATGTGGGTGGTTCTGGGGGAGGCAAGTGGACCCCACTGCATCTCATGACTACATAAACGCAGTGCAGGAGAGGGAGGTCTGGAGACCAGCTGCCCCAGGGAAAGTGACCCCTGGGAGGAGACGTGAGGACCGTCTGCAGCAGCTTCCCGGAGCCCTGCGTGCTCACAGGGATGATCTGAGACATCAACTGACACAAACAGATCTCCCAACCCTGACAGCCCAGCGTGCCCAGACAGGACCTTCCAAGCGTGTGGAGGGACAATGGGGTTTGGGCACCGGGCCCTGGGTGTTTGCCCAGCCCTTTCCAGAGAATACAGATTTCTTCTTTCCTCTGACTGCCAACAAAAAAAAGGGCAAGAAGAGGCTGTGTTTTCCATCTCAATCAATGTGACCCAGACCCCTCCAGAAATCCCCTCCTTGTAGAACGTCAACAGAGTGTGTTGCGGAGGGTCTCTGCCCAGAGATGGCCCCCATGGTACTATCAGGACTCCTCTTGAGCTACCAGGCCTTTCAGGCTGAGAGACCCACCTGGACATCTCCGGGACCCAGGCAGGCCGGGGAGGACTGCAGGGCACTGGGGACTGGTGTCTGGGACCTCTGTGTGTGTGTGTTTGGGGGGGGGGGTGTCTGAGTGGGAGAGGAGCAGAGCAGCTCGGTTGTTGGGCTTGCTCACATTCGATGAATCCCATTCACGCTTACCGTCTGAGTTTCCTGGGGCTGCTGTGACAAAGCACCACAGCTTGGAGGCTTAAACAACAGGAATCTATTTTCTCACAGTCCTGGAGGCTGGAAGTCCAAGATCAAGGTGTCAGCAGGGTTGGTTTCTTCTGAGGCCTCTCTCATAGGCTTGTTGATGGCCATCTTCTCCCTGTGTCTTCACATCGTCTTCCGTGTGTGTGTGTCCGTGTCCAGAATTTCTCGTCTTAGAAGGCACCAGCCACAGAAGACTAAAGCCACAGAGGATTAATGACCTCATTCAAATTTAATTACCCCTTTAAAGATCCTATCACCGAGTATAGCCACACTTGTGGTGTCCTGGGGGTCAGGACTTGAACAGATGAATTTGGGGGGACACAATTCAGCCCCCTAACACCTGCCTGAAGCAACCAGCATCTTATCCCTGGTGGGCAGCTTTGCGCCCGCCCGTAAAGGTCATCCCACATTGCCCAGAGAACACTGTCACGGTGCTTTCTCCTTCAGCCCCTTTGGCCCCCTGGAGCCAGCAGAGAAAGCATTCTTGTCTCATTCCATAGATGAGAACACAAAGGTCCAGAGAGGTGAGGTCGGTGACCCTGAGCCCCCTGCCAGGAAGTGAGCGAGCTGGGCTGGCACCGGGTCCCCTCACTCCTCTGTAATTTCTTTCAAACTCACTGGCTTTGGGACCAGAACATTTCCCTCCAAGGAGGGAAGAAAGTGTTTCTTCTGAGGAGAGCGTCACACCTGAATCAAGTTTGTGGACACTCACTGTCCTTGTCCTATTTTCTGCCAGAGCTTCACCTCATAACATTTGTTTGCTAAGTCAAGTCCCTTCTCTCTACAGTTGGCTCCCGTATGACTGCTGTGGGCCAGGCCCACTTTGTAGATGAGAAAATCGAGGCTTAAAGGGGTAGAAATTAAGCAGCTAGTCACTGCTGGAGGAGTGCACTGAACCCAGATAAGGGTGATTCAGAAGCCCATGTTCTTTCCAACAAATTCATTTATTCAACATGTATTTACTAAGGGCCTGCTCTCTGCCAGGCACTGTTCAAGGCTCCAGATGCTCAGGATTCATCACTTTACAAAACAGACTCGGATCCCTGGCCGTAGGGAGCTTATGGTCTCCCTGAGGGAGGCCAACAATAAAGATAATAAACGAGTAAACTATGTCCTACAGTAGAAAATGGTAAGTGCCGTGGAAAAAAGAAATGGTGCAGGGTAGGGGGATCAGGAAAGCTGGGGCTGGGGAGGGGCAAGGTACAGCGTTAAAGAGGGTGATCAGAGAAGCCTCAGGGAGGGGACGGTACACAGAGACTCGAAGGAAGGAGTTAAACCATGTGGATATCTGGAGAAGAGTGCTCCAGGCCAAGGAGCAGTGAGTGCAAAGGCCCTGGGAGAGGATGTGCCTGGTAAATGTAGGGACAGCAAGGAGGCCACGTGGCTGGGGCGGCGTAAGGAGGAGAGTGTAGGAGATGAAATCTGGACGGAATAGGGACCTCACAGACCACTGTGAAGACTTGGGTTTTATTCTCAGAAATGGGAGCACTGGAGGGCTCTGAGCAGAGGTGGGGCCAGGCGGGCGGGATGACTCACGTTCTAACAGCATCACTCTAGCTGCTGTGTTGAGAACTGACCACAAGGGGAACTGAGAGGAAGGGAGACACCAATTAAGAGGCTTTTGAAATAATCCAGACAGTGGCTTGAACAAGGTGGTCCTGGGGCTGAAAGTGACAGATTCTGCTGCTGTTACCACTGTCTCTCCTTCTCAGTCCCCCTCTCCTCCTCCCCTCCCTTCTTTTCAGAAAGTCTGTGGAAAGGGGCTGACGGCATTCCAGTCCTGCTGCTCCCCACGAGCAGCTCTGAGGCTGGAGAAGCCTGCTTCAACTCTCAGAGTGTCAGTTTTCACATTTAGAAAATGGGGCAAAATGGAGTGAACAATGCCACCCTCACAGGGCTGTTTGGGAATCACCTATGAAGATGGATGTGAGGCGTGTAGCCAGCAATAGATGCTCGGTCCCAGCCAGCTCTCCAGGACCCTCTAGACTCCAGGTCCTGAAATCTGCCTCAGACTGGGGCTCTGAGCCCTTGTCCCCCTGCCCCCCAAATGGAGGCTGGGACAGATCAGTCTCTGACCCTCCAGAACAGGAGTGCCTTGGGGTTCATGGTGCTGCACAGTGTCACCTCTGGGGGCGGGGAGCTCATGAATGGATGCAGCCCTCTGTGAGGCCCCCAAGCCTGAGCCCACAGACACAGGGGGCACCAGCTTAGAGAGGCCCAGGGACCCAGGGACGAGCTTCATGTCTTCTGACCCTCAGGGGAGGGGGCTGTGGATGAGCACTGGATTATGAGTCCAGCAACCTGCATTTCTTTTTTTTTTATTGCCATATAATTGGCATACAATATTATATTAGTTTCAGGTATACAACATAATGATTCCATATTTGTATATATTGCGAAATGATCACCTCCATAAGTCTGGTTAACAGCTATACCTGCATTTCTGTATCGACTCTGCCAGTTTCCAGCTCAGTGTACTTGAGAAATGACTTCGCTCTGGGCCTCAGTTTCTCCATCTATCAAGTGTAGGTGCTGGCAAAATCTCTGTGCTTCTCTCCAGCTTTCTGGCGGTTTTCTGGGCCTGAAGAGGCGTCCAGGCAGTTGTGGAGTTGTGCATTTACGCACATCCCTATTTTCCTCCATGGCTTGGCCCTGTTTCCTGGCATCTACCTCTCCCAAAATAATCTCTTAACTTGGTCTGAGCCACTTTTGCAAGGAGGGCTGGTGAGCTGAGCCAGGATCAGAAAAATGCTGGGACAAACCTGGGCCACACAGCCTTACCCTCCCCTCAAGATGGTGCTGCCTTGAAGAGAGATGCAGGGGTGGTCATGGTGGGCAGGAGGTTAGATGTCCAGCTGGAAGGTCCCTTAGAGACCTCCACTTCACAGATGGGAAAGCTGAGGCTAAGAGAGCGGAAGGGATTTGTTCAGGATCTCACAGAGGTCATGGGAAACATCTTTAAAAAAAATAAAATAAAATAAACAACAAATACCTTTATTAAGGTATAATCAGAACACTTAAACTGCATATGAAGTGTAAAGTTTGATGAGGTTTTTTTGTTTTGTTTTGTTTTGTTTTGTTGCTGAGGAAGATTAGCCCTGAGCTAACATCTGTGCCAATCTTCCTCTATTTTGTGTGTGGGTTGCCACCAAAGAATGGCTGATGAGTAGTGTAGGTCCACGCCCAGGATCCAAACCCACAAACCCAGGCCACCAAAGTGGAGTGCGCAAACTTAACCACTACCCCACGGGGCCGGCCCCAGTAGTTTGATGAGTTTTGCTATATGTACACACCGATTCAACCATCTCCACATCCACGATGCTTAACATTTCCACCACTTTCTGAAGTTTCCTTGTGTCTCTTTGTCAGTTTCCCCCCACCCTACACTCCAGGCCACCACAGGTCTGCTTTCCGTCACTGTCAATTAGTTTTTGCATCTATTTTAAGTAGAGCTGATCTGACTGGTTGATAGATTGGGTGCAGCTGTGAGAGAAAGAGTGGGGCGACTCCACAGTTTTGGCCCGAGGACTGGAAGGCTGAAGTTGCCATCGTTTGAGAGAAGGGTGAAGCAAAGTAGGGGAGGTCTTCCAGAGCTCAGCTCTGGACACATGCACAAGCTGTCAGATAGTCTCCATGTGGGAAAGGATTGGTGGCAATTGGCCACAGGAGGCTGGAGTTCCAGGGAGTCTGGGCCAGACACAAGCAGAGAAGGACTGAAATCCAGGGACTGGCCAGATCTCGAAGGAGCAGAGTGCAGGTGACGACCAGCCCTGGCTCTCCCACAGTAAGAGGTAGGTCATTAGGGCCAGCTCTGTGCAAACTGCACGCTCGCTCCCAAATCCACTCCTCCTGCAGGGCTCAGGCCTCACTGACCTCTGAGGGCAGTGAGTGTTCAAGGGCAGAGCCGTGTCCTTCTGCCTGCATTTGCTGGTGCCCGCACAGTGTCTGGTCCCTGGTAAGAGCTGGGTGCGTGTTTGTTGAACAACGAGGCTGGGAAGGGCAAGAGAAACTCTGCCCCCCGTCTGCAAAGTTTGCAGGAACTTGTTTCTGCTTTCTTCCCAAAGCCGTGAATCACAGCAGCAGGGTTTGCCATCCTTTACCATCAGCTGGAGGGCAGCTATCCAGACGGTGATGACTCCCCTCCCCTGGAGAGGAGGAAAAAGCAAAATGACGTTCGACATGCCTTTCAAGAACATTCCCTCAGCTGACCTCTCAATAACCCCATCAGTTAGGTCTTGTCATCCCCACTCTGCAGATGAGGAAAGTTGGGGCTCCAGAGAGAAGGTGGGGAGCATATTGGAACCCACTGCCTCTGAATCCTCCGCCGCCTCCCCACGAGGAGGAAGGTCGATTGTAAGCAGAGACCCTTGGTGACATTATGCAAAGCTTTCAGGGAATCCGCCTTGGGCGGTCCACCACTGAGCGCTGCTCCCTCCACAGTTCTCTCATCTCCCTGCAAACCTATCATGAGGCATTTTGTCCCCTTTGGACCAGCCACCGCTCCAGTCTCCCTGCCCAGCACTGCCCTCGGCACTCCATCCCAGCCTGTCCTCAGTGTGAGCACCCTGTTGCCCCGACCCTGCCCTGTCCTGAAGGACCTTTTCTGGGCCGTGCATGCCTCCTCTCACCCTAGGTGTGTGCCAGGTCCCAAGGCAGTACCTTCTGGAGCCCCCAGTCCTGCTAGAACATTCAACTTACCCAATACGCATAGTGAGGCCGCTCCCACTGTGTCCAGCCTGGCCCACAAGCGGCAGGCACTGCCCTAGCCCTCCTGTGGCTGGAAAGGGGAGGTCAATGGATTGACCTCAGGTCATTGCCTATCACCCTGTGGAGTGCTCTGGAGGAAGAGGCCAGGGAACAGGAGGGAGCGGCCAGCCATCCTGGGGTCCACGAAGGAATCCCGGGGAAGTGAGGGGAGAGCTGGGACTGGAGGAGGAGCAGGAGTCTGCAAGAGGAAGACGTGAGGAGAGAGCGGGGCAGAGCCGTGAGGGGCGGAGGCGGCCTGTGCACATTGAGGGGAGACCAGGTGATGTGGATGTCTGGAGAGGGAGGCAGGATGAGAACCCGTGTGTCTTGTCCACGGTGGAGAAACAGGCCTTCCCTCAGCTGGCTCAGTGGCTGGGCCCAGGAATTGGGAGCCAGCGGTGGTGTGGGGTCCAGAAGCCCCCTGAGGGAGGGAGGCTCCCAGGTCAGTTCCCAACAGCAGAACCCAAGCACCAAGAGCTCTGCCTGGCAGAGAGGAGGCTGCTGTCCCCACCCCCTGTCCACTGCTGGCTCCTGGCACAGCCAGGGGGAGGCCCAGGCCTTCCACCCACCCTGTGAGTCTTCTGAGGCGGAAAGGTGCGGCCCTGGAATGTGTGACCTCTGCCTCCCACAAGGCCCGGGAGCCAAGACCTATTCTTCCCAGCGCCAAAGCCCTGCTGAAGCCAAGGGTGGGCGCGGCCCAGCACCACGCAGGGCCACCCAGGAGTGTCCACTTCCCTTAGGACAGTTCCCTGGAGGGCTTGGGCTCTCCTCAGAGCCTCCTGCATCCTCCCCGGCATCCTTCCCTGATGAGGAGAGGAAGGGCCCTGAGGCCAGGGTCAGCTCTGCGGGAAGTGTGGCCCAGTGCTTCCCGGAGCCCTTGAAGCCAGCGGCCCCGCAGCGCCTTTCAGGAAACTTCACAGTTGGTTTTGGAAACCACTCCACTTGCGTAGGAACAGGGCACACGGGGACACGTGGCCCGCCTTCAGCAGGAAGTTGCCCGGTGGCTGGAGGGGGTGGGGGCTGTGAGGAAAGCTGCAGGGCAGGGCCCGGGCATGAGGAGGGCACCAACCTTGAGGGAGCCCACTCTCGGGCACCATGTGTGCCCGCTCCAGGCCTCAGTGACCCCGTCTGTAAAATGGAAACCACAGCTTCTCTGCCAGTGCCAAAGGAGGGGCTTGTGTTACAGGAGGCTGTGAGATGCTTCCCAGATGTGAAGGGAGATGCAGTCTCCAGTCGTCCCGGGGAGATATGCGGAGTCTGCTGGGACAGCCTCCACTGCTAAGCTGGGGTTCTGGGCTGCCTGAGGGCACGGTGGGACCGCAGAATGAGGAGTCTCTCTCTCATCCTTGATTCTGAGATACGGTGCCCTGGGATGCTTCTCCCCGGCTAACCCGAGCTCAGACCGAGACTTGAGCTTGCATGGGGGTGGTGGCTCTTAACCGGCGTCCTCCGAGAATCTCCCATGGGAGGGCCATACACTCACGCATATTCTGGGAGTTCAGAGACTCTCGGGGGTAGGGGATGCACAAAGATCCTGGCTAAGGACTCCTGGGCATGTAGGAGTTACGACTAGGCTGGGATGTAGAATGAGGCAGGAGCCCCCCAAGGAGCCCCCACAGCCCTGGGCACTCCGTTTTGTGTCCACCTCCCAGAAGGCTTCCCCGTGGTCTGTGAGTTCTCAAGGGCTCTCTTCATTCCTCTTAGAACCCAATGTGCCGCAGAGCAGGGCCTCTGGGAGTCCGCTGGGAATTGAATAGAACAAAGTCTTGGTAAACTCTCGACTCAAGTCTCCTCCACCTCTGTCTCTAGCACCTAGAACAGCACCTGCACACAGCCAGCGCTCAATAAATGTCTGGCAGCTGACAATTTGCTCCCAAATAAACCCTGCAGTGCAGTCAGTGTGGACTATTTGCCCTTTCCCAAACATGCCTCTTGTTTTCCAGCCTCCCAGCCCTTGTTCTTTCCGCGGGGCAAGCTTCCTGAGCCCCTCTTCACCAACTGATATTCTGAGCATCCTCCGTGGACCTCCAGAGGGACACCTTCTCTGACCCGCCTGACCTTGACCGAGCACACCCCAGTCAAAGACCTCCAAGGACTTTCCTGGTCCCACACAAGCCTGCCTGACTCTCAGCACTCACCCCCACACCTCAACCCTCAAACCCTTCCCTAATCTAACCTGGTCCGGCACCTAACACAGTGTCTGTCCAGACAGAGAGTACTCAGCAATTTACAAAGATGTGTAGACACATGCGTGTCTGTTCTCCCCGTGGTGCCAGGGGACACATCCTCGCAATTGCACACATCTCGCTCACACGTTCGCTGTTTCTCAGGAGACACCAAGTTGGATGATAAAGCGGAGGGGCTCTGGACAAGTCACCTTCCCCCGTCAGAAAGCAAGTGGTGGTTTTAGAGAGCACTGAGACAGCTGGGGGGGCAGGGGTCGGAAATGAGGAGTTGGACCTCATTTTCTCTGAGGTCTCTCTCAGCACGAAAAGTCTGACACATTACAAGTAGTCAGTCACGGGGCAGGCCCCGTGGCCGAGTGGTTAAGTTCACGCGCTCCACTTCGGTGGCCCAGGATTTCGCCGGTTCGGATCCTGGGCGCGGACATGGCACCGCTCATCAAGCCATGCTGAGGCAGTGTCCCCACACAGTAGAGCCAGAAGGACCTAAAACTAGAATATACAACTATGTACTGGGGGGCTTTGGGGAGAAGAAGAAGAAGGAAAAAAAAGAAGATTTGCAACAGATGTTAGCTTAGATGCCAATCTTTAAAAAAGAAAAAGTAGTCAATCATATCACAAGGACAAAATTCCCCTAGGTGACTGGTGAAGGGGAAGGAGAGAAACGAGCTCAGGGTGCCCCATGAATGGTGCTCTGCTCTCCAGGCTCCAGCGGGCTCATCCTGTTGGCCCGAGCCAGGCTCCCTCCCAGCGCCACCCCAGAGGCTGAGGACACGGCCAAGGGCAGTTTTTGGGCCCCAGTCGGGCCTCTGCCATGTTTTGCTGTGTCTATTATCAGTCCCTGCGGGTGTGGCGGGTGCTGGCCTGTGGTCAGCGGTCTGACTGCATTCAAGGAAGATTTTCCCAGGAGCGAGCCATGAAATTGACTCCCAATTTCGGAGGAGGGAGAACAAATTGATTCCAGTGAAGGACTATTTTTTTCCGGAACATTAAAGACAGCTGTTGTTTCTGTAGCCTGGGGGTCCCCCCACTCCGTGATCCTCAGGGCAGCCGATGCCCACCACTTTGGGAGCTGGGAAAGATGCTCTCCTCTATCCTTTCAAACCGCAACCGCCCGCTCAGTTCCAACCAGCAGCACTTCCGCTGGGATTCTCTGCCTTGGACTTGCTCCCGGGAATTTCTGGAAGCATCAAACGGTGCAAACAGACTGTTTTCATTATGATTATTCTGGGTTTAACCTCCTGGCCCTGCGTCACCGAGATTATGGAGCTCTTTCTTAGAACTGTATGGGGCAAGAGGCCTGTTTTTCCTTCGGCTTACCCCCGCAAATCAGTCTTCTTTTTCTTTTTTCCAATTCTGCATCCTCTCCTGAGAGGCCCCCACTCCTCCACATGCCCTCCCTGCTTCTCCAGGCTTGCCTGATGAAGCCTCAGGGTCCCTGGGGCACAGACAGGCGCCTGAGACCCTGCACCATCAGCAAATCCCGGCATCTCTCCATGGCTGCTTCCTAATGTGAAACCAGCATCTCTGAACCTGCCCTCAAAGGGCTTAAGGGATTGGCCAACATTTGGTCTGAATGTTTTTAATATGATGGTTTACCTATTCTTCGAAATTGTAATAAAAAAACACACCCACACAAACGTGTTACATGTAAATTTTCGTACATTGAAAACTACCAACGTGGGAGCTTGGGCAGCTGCGTTGTTTTTCGTGCAGACCTTAGAGTAAAGCTTCTATTTAATTAAAGGAGGTCCTAGGGGTATCCAGAGAGCTGATTAAGAAAACAAAACAAAACACTCTCACCAACTGCAAGTAGTCTCCAAGTGAGCCAGGCTTTTCTTGACATTGCGCAATCAAAGATGGCAGTGATTCTCGACTGGGGCGACGTTGCCCCCATAGGGGACACCTGACAATATCTGGAGACATTTTTGGTTCTCACTACTGAGGGGAGGGCTACTGCTCAAGTCCAGCAGGTGGAGACGAAGGGTGCTGGCAAACATCCTGCAGTGCACAGGACAAGGCCCCACCACAAAGAAGCACCTGGCCCCAAATATTAATGGTGCTGAGGTCAAGAAATCCAGATATGGGAAGGCGCTGGATGCCGAGATTGGCACAAAACTCTGATGATTTCCATAGCCCTGGATATCAAGTGGTTATGTTGATCAAAACTGCCTTATTGTTCTCACCAATTGGCTTAATAAGTAAACATTACAAATAAGAAGGCACCAAATGAAGTTAATGCTTAATAAAACTCTGTTTACTTGGGGTTCCAAGTAGGATTCTTTAAAAAAATATATCTGTGGCTGAGAAAGTCTGTGATCAGCTGGCCTGGTTGCTGCTCACGGTGTTCCTGGCAGCCTGACTCTGTAGCTCTGGTCCGTCCCACTCAGCCCCTGTCTTGGCTGCAGGAGAGGCACAGCCCTGGTGGCCGAGCCTTCTCCATGTATGGGGGAGGGGCGTGTCATGACAGTGGAGGGTGGGCACCACAGGAGCAGGGGGTTTGGTCCGCTCTGTGCCTGGCCTGAAGTAGGTGCTCACTAAATATTCACTGAAGGAAAGTGAGACTTATTCCTGATGTCTTTGAGGGACTGGAGGGTCTCCTTGACCTCTTTGGGGGACAGGAAGCTGGGTTGGGCTGTCCTGGGAGCCCGTGCCTTGCACTGCCCTGCTGCTCTTGTCCCAGCTGGTCACATCTCGCCTGAGGAAGTCCTGAACACCTGTTCACAGGAGATTGGTTCCTTCGAAGGAGCCTCAGGACCTCACAGGCACACCTCCCTTCTCCAAGCCCTCTGGTGGGGGAGTGGCAGTGTGGACCCCAGAGCCAGCCTCCAGTCTTCCCATTTGTCTTTGAAGGCTCCTTCCAGCCTCCCTCACACTCCCTGAAGAGCCTCCCTCGGGTGGGCTTTGGGCTGGTGCTAAGAGGCACGTTCACCCACGGCTCCTAAAACTAAGGAATATTTCCAAAGTGTTGTCCCTTCCAAGGACGCAGGATAGGACCCAGGGGAGTCATCCACAGAATCCACCTGTGCCTTCTGGAGCCTCACTTGGGTGGCCCAGGGGCCAGGGCTGCCGTGCTGACGATGCAGCAACCCCTCCCCTCAGTGATCCATGTTCTGTGTTCGCTCAAGCCTCACCAGGCACCTGTGACGTGCCAGGCCCCATGCTAGGCCTGTGAGCACCACAGTCAATGGGGTTCATGGTTCTCCCCACACCAAGTTAACAATTAATATTTGTAAGGAAGAGTTTTACAAGGCCTAAGCCCCAAAAGGCAGGTATCTCAGCCCAGGAACATTAGCATCCTAGCAGAAGTCACTTCTTTGCTCCTGCTCATGCAGGGAACGCTGTGGAACAATGACCAGGCCGGGGCACTGGTGAGGGTGGCAGGTTTAGCACATAGTTCTTTGCGCTGTTGGGCTGTGAGCTCCCTGAGGGCAGGACTTTGTTGTGTGCATGCTCGAACCCCCAGAGCGGGCCCACGAGCGTTTGCAAGTCTCCTATGCTGTGGCGCCACGGCGTCCGATGCCCCATCCACTGAGGGCTGGCACTTCCCCACCCTGACCGAGGGTGGTTGTCACCACGAAGCCTCTTGCGCAGGGCCACACGGCTTCCACCCTGGCCCTACCACTCCCAGACAATGTGACCTCAGGCACGTTGCTTAATGTTGCCCAGCCTAGATTTCCTCAACTGTAAAGCGGCGACAACAAGATCACTATCGCATCTGGTGTCTGTGACGATTGGATGGTGGAGTCCATGCCAGGTGCTTAGAATAGCGTCGGGCACACAGTGAGCCTACCATAAACATTAGCCACCACCATCGTTAGATTCCTGCAGACTCCAGCAGCCTGCTGAGTGGACTGGCCCAGGATGGACGCCAGTTTGCCTCCCGGTGAGTGGGTCCTTGTCTTCCTTCATAGTCGAGAGCCGTGACATGGCTTCTTAAAGGAGAAGCATGGAGGCGCTCCCCCTCTGCGGTGCACAGTCCCCTGGGAGACACTGCTAAGTGACCAGAACAAGGCCTCAAGCAACAACGTCCAGAGACTCAGAAGGGAGGATCCACCAGCTCCCCCAACCTACAGACGCCGAGACTGGCCAGGGTCCTCCCACTTCCTCATCGAAAGCCAAAACCCCGAGTGGGCCTGGGAGCACGGAGGAGCTCCACGCTCAGCCCCGACCTCTGACTTCAGGGCAGGAGCTGCTCTGTGCAGAAGCTATTCAACTTGCAGAGGCTTTGAGGGAGCGGAGAGGGGATGTCCCAGCCAGGATATCCAAGGGGAAAGGGCGCTGTTTACATTTCGGCCAGCTCCATTGTTTCAAAGGACACAGTGTGGATGTTCCCATAACAGTGGCGGGATGGGATCAGAATTCCTCAGTCCTCAGCTGAGGCTGGCCTGGCTGGCCTGTCTGTTTATAAAAAAAGCCGTCACTCCCCAAAGTAGCCATTCAGCAGAGGCTAAAAACTATCTTCCAGTATCAAATTTGAGAATTCTGGTGTAAATATGAAAACTGAATTACTTGCTACAGATGGTGTTCCTGCAAAGACTAGAACAGTGCTGGTCAGGCTGTTGGCCTGAACAAAGCAGCCCGGTGGCCCCCTCCCCTATCAGGAGGCCTTGCAGAGCTGCCACACTGTGCAGTGGGCCCAGAAGAGGAGAAAGGCTTTGGGTTTTCCTCAAGCCTCAGTCTCTAACCACCACCAAGTTATGGAGGTGAAGAAAAAACTGAACCCATTATGGAGAAGGTTTGCCCCACTGAGTCGGACAGCAAGGTTGAGAGGGTATCCTGCGGTCTGTCCTGGACATCTCAGGGCCTCCTGCTCCCAGAGCCTTTCCCACTGCCAACTTCCAAGTGCTCAAGACAAAACCTGGGGTTCTGCCGATGCCTCTCTCCTTCTCACGCCCCACGTCTCATCCATCAACAACTCCTGCTGGCTCTTGCTTCTGTATCTGTCCAGAATCGGACCACCTCCCATCACCTCCACAGCTGCCACCCCAGCCCAAGTGCCATCTTCTTCTCCCTGGGTCATTGCTGTGGCCCCTTCACTGGTCTCCCTGCTTCTGCCTTTACCCTCTACACACTGTTCTCCACACAGCTGCAGAACAATCATGTTAAAATATAAGTCCAATGTTGTCACTCTTCTAGAATGTTCCAGAGTCCAGAGGATACTTCCCTGTCCTCTGTCACACAGATGACAATCCAAAGTCCTTTCTGTGGCTTGCATGATCTGCTCCCTACTCCACCCCACCTTGGACCTCATCTCTTCCCACTGTCCCCTTGCTCACCCCTCCCCAGCACCCTGGGCCCTTGTTCACCACTGAACGCCCCCAGCACATTCCAGCTGTTCTCTCTGCCACCATGTTCTGCTCCCACACAGCCTTCTTCACTTCCTTCAAGTCCCTGCACAGGTATCCCCTCACCAGAGAGGCCTTCCTTGACCTCCTGACAAATTGCCAGCGTCCACTCCACTGCACACCCTAATCTCCTCTCCTGTTTGCTTCACAGCATTGCTGACACATTAGCTTCTGTTCTCGCTTGTGTGTTTATTGTTGGTCTCCCTCCCTAGATCATGAGCTCCTCAAGGGCTGGACATGGTGGTGTTCACAGCTCTATGTCAACGCCCAGCAGTCCATGGAAGCATGGAAGGAGCTCGATTAACACTTGTTGAATAAGGGATGATTGAATGAGTGAATGCTGAGAGGGCAGCTCCAGACAGCCAGGATTCTTCCCCTCTGCCTACAGCTGACTAGGCCCGGTATCACCCATCCCCAGACGGGCCAGCACCTAGGCATGGTTGGGAGGAGAAAGTTCAGCTCACATGGTGAGGATTTGGGGCCAATTCCCTGACTGTCTCCAGCTCCCTCTCTCTCAGGATTTTGAAGAGAATATTAACCAGGTGACAGCAAGAAAAAGAAACACCCATTGAGGGTCCCAGCTACCGAGACAGTGGCTCACCATGCAAAGACCACAGATCCAAGATGAGGCCGAGGCTGCTCCAGCCCTCTGGTTCCAGGTGCCGTTGGGAGCCATCCGGCCTGGTGAAGAACCGTGTGAGGGGCAGTCCTGTGTGAGACAGAGGAATGCGTTTGGTGGCCTTTGGCTGGTCCTGCTGGTGAGGGAAAGCATTCCAGAAAAGGAGGGCCAGGAAGCATGCTCACAACTTCAACAAGCAATGATGAACTTGGGAGAATAGTTCCAGTAGAAGAAACAAAACAAACCAAAAAGAAGCAGCAAAATTGTTTCGTGAGCAAAGGCTGGGAGGCTGGAGAACAATAGCCTAGCCTGGCGAAGGGAGGATTTGAGCTTGGGGCCAGGAAGAGGTGATCTTGAGCTCCCACCGTGTGCCAGGCCCTGTGCTCAGAGCTAGAAGATGAATAAGGCCTGGCTTTCCCCACCCTGTCACACTCATCATCATCACACACACACACTCGTGCGTATACACAATGCACGCTTGCACACACACAGAGAAGACATATCTGGATGAGATAGCTCAATGGCCTTGTCAAGCCTCTGAAATGGTTTCTCCCAACAGGAAACAAGCAGCGGTGCCAGAAGACCCACAGGGCAACTCACAGGCTGCACCCGGCTCCCGTCCTGCCATCCATCCCCTGGAGGCCAGCCTTGCACCTTGAATGGGTTCTTGTTCCTGCCAACACAAGCACCCGCCTCCTCCCTCCCGTCAGATGCGTTGCGACTCTTGGATGGGTTGTGGGTGGGAAAGCAGGGTGTGGAAGAGCGTGTCAGCAGGTGGGTTCTGTTTGGGTGTGTGGGTTAGCTCTGGGAGGAAACAAGGACGCTGGCAGCACGGAATGGGGGACAGGAGTGGGAGAGGCCTTGTTTCTACTGTGTTTTATTATAAACATTTTGAATTTGGTATCAGGTTTATGTATTACTTGATCAAAATAAGTAATTCATTTCTGAAAGTTTTTTAATTCCAAGGCTCTGAGGAGGCAGACTACTTCACAAGGATGTCCCTAAGCATGGTGGCCCACAGGCCTTCCTCACCATCGAGTGTTGGCCAAGTGCTGTGGCCCCAGGCCACCATGGGCTCCAGCGACCTGTGCACAGGGCACCCAGCTGGAAAGCCCGGGAGGTAGGCCACATCTGAGCCTCTCCCAGAGCTGGAGCTCAAGTGGGCTCAAGTCCAGACGTTTGCTCAGCCCTCGCATGGCTCTGTGGAGAATCAGGGTCCCGGAAGAGGAAGGCCCATTGACCAGACCTCCGTGCCTGCCCTTGGCTGCATCAGGGTGATACTGGGAAGTGCCTGGGGCCAGGAGTCACATCCTGCCCATCCTGGCCTCACCCTACCAGGGCTGCCCATGGTGAGGAGGCTTCACCCACTTCACTGGGCTCTGGTAGGTGCCAGGAGGGGCACCAGGTCACTACAACCAGCTGAACATCCCCTGCAGGAGTGATAGAACACAATGCGCTTGACACTACAGTGGATGGTCAGACCAAAGGGAGCATGGGAGTGAGGAAAGGACACAGGAGGCTGCACGCATTTCCTGTGAGGGCCCTGGGGGAGAGAGCGATCCTGGGTCTTGAAGAACCGTTAAGCTATTCTGAACATGAAGTTACAGTTTCAGAGGTAATTAATGGCATTTGGCTGTATGACTCATGTTACAAGTCCATCGGGGCTAAAACCTCAGAGCGCCTGGTGTGCCACACCCTGAGGCTGTTCCCTGGCCAGTCAGCGGGAGGAACTGGAGGGTGGAAGGCGTGCTATGCTCTTGGGGGAGGCCTGGTGGCCCTAGAATGTTGGAGGTGGGTCAGTGAATACCCGCACATTCCCGGACTTTCTAGCTGAGTGGCCTAATTCCTGGCAATCTTGGGGCACCCTGCAACCTATGGAAGGACATTTTTCTTTCATGAAAATGTTGAAATAATGGGAGCTGAGTGACACAAATCTGGCACGAAGACTCTTGCCGTGAGTAGTGAAGCTCAGGCTGCCAAGCACCAGTGTTCTCACTCGCTGGGTCAGTATTAAACAATGACTTAACCCAGCGAACGGGGAAGATTAAATGCAGTGTCATGGGATTGCTTTTTATTACATGAAAATGCATGTTTTGAAATAGCTAATAGACTATACACCTCACTATTGTTATCAAAATATTCTGGGACAGGCAGGGGAGTTTTCAGTTACAGCTGATGCCAAGAGGACAAAGGCCTTTCGGAAAACTGTTCTCAGACACAGACTAGGAGTCAGTCACCCCTGATTTCCCCTGCAGGGTCCGCCTTTCAAGACAAGGGCCCCATTTTAACTTCCAAACATTTCTGGTCCCTTCTGTGGGAGTAGTTTGTTTTGCTCTGCCATGAGACCTTCTGAGAACAGTGGGGTGGAGCTGTCTCCAACCTCCGACAGACGTCCCTGGGGCCCCTCAACGCAGGGCTGTCTCCCCAGGTGGGTGACCAACTGTCCAAATTTGCCCAAGACTGAGGGGGTTCCCAGGGCGTGAGGCTTTCAAAGCTAAAACCAGAAAAGTCCAGGGCAAACCAGGACAAGTTGCTCAACCTCCTCCCCAGTCATTCAGTCCTACTGTAGCTGCCCCCTCCACTCAGACCTGCGAGACCGGGAGGGGCAGTGCGGCCCTGGCAAGAACAAGTCAATAATAATAACTTCTCCCACAGGATGGCCCACCTGCTCCAGACTCTGTGCCAAGGGCTTTTCATGCATTAACTTATCTCCCACTTTCCACTATTGCTTTCCCCATGAGCCCCAGGGAGGTTAAGTGACCTGTGCAGGGTCACCCAGCCAGTAGATGGAGAGGCAGGAACGGGCTCACAGGTCTACCTGACGTCAAAGCCTCACCCTTCACCCAGGAGCAACATGAACACATGAATACAAACCAAACAATCATTCTACACTCTCTGACACCAGTTGTCTTAAAATTTTGCTCAAAAAACCCTAAAATATTTTTTAAAAGCTTTGTACTCTCTCAAAATTAAACTCGAAAGTATTTTATCCTAAGTCTAAATTGCTCTAAATACATACAGTTTCTGATATATTTAAATATTCAATAAAACTGTCACCTCACTCTTTAAAACGTGTGCAATGACGGGAACGCAAAACAGCACAAAACTTGCGGAGGGAAATTTGGTAATATCTAGCAAAATCACATACGCATTTACCTCTTTACTCGTTTGACTTCTAGGAACCTATCCCAAAGACACAGCAGTAAAAAATACAAAATGACGTATCGTAAGACTCTTTACTGAAGCACTGTTTTTTATAGCAAAAGACTGGAAATCCACATTTTCAGCAGTCGGGGACTACTTTAACAAACCACAGTATGTCAACGCAATGGAGCGCGATGCAGCTGCACAAAGGGATAAGGAGAGTTTCTACATACATTCTGGGTATAACCTACAGGGCACATAGTGTTAAATGAGAAAAGGCAAGGTGTAGAGTCATGTGTATCATATATTATCTTTTATATAGGACTGGGGAATATAAATGTATATATTCATATTTGCCTGTATTACAAAATAAAAGCAAGAACAGTTGAAGAGGAAATGACAACAGTTTCCCATATATGGAGGGAGTGTAAAGAATTTAGGGGAAGAGAATGGAGGCTGAATTTATCTTACTTTACAGCTTTGACTTTAGAATCATGCAGGTGTTTTCAGAATACTTACACAAAATTAAATCAAAAGAAAATACACATAAAAATCAAGCAAAAAATGTAACAAATGCACCTAACTGGATATCAAATTGATGGCTTAATCATACAGTGAATTATTAAAGTGACTTTAAAATACAGTAATTTGGCTGAATATTCCAAATAAGACATACGCTGAGAAAACTGCAAAGAAATATTAAATCAATGACTGCAGTAATCATATTGTGGTAGTAACATTAGTAACACTATTTTGTAACTATTATATATGAGGATAAAGTAAATAATTATGTTAGTCTTAATAGGAATCAAAGTTTTTAGCATAAGAGAAAGGAGAGACAAATACAAAATTTAAAAAGTTAAGTCAAATTCTATAATCTTAAAATTTAATCTGAAATATTAATATTCACTCATAATTTATTTTTATATTTAAAACAAATAACTATTTCCTAGCTCTGAAAAGACCTAGAATCAATGACCCATCCAGCAGCAATGAGCATCCTTAGCATCCAGATTATGTTCTCCAGATATCGGCTTCCAATAAAGGGCTTCTTGGAGATACGTCTAGAGGTCTTAAGCAGGAAATTGACCAGCTGAGCCTGCAGCATTTTGTCAAACTAGAAAGTAAGGATGCCACCCAAGACTACCGAGGTCATGTCAAAAGATCACAAGAGTCAAGTCCCACTGGCCAGAGATGGGACAATTTGAGCATCAAAAAGAATAATTGCTGCAATGGAATGAAATGTATCAAATGTATTAAAAATAACCAAGAGCATACATAAACAATACAAAAACAAAAACACTGTCAGATTCAGGCCGTGGGCCCTGAGCACCCCTGCATGTTCTTGCTGGGTATGCAAAGAATGCCAGGCCCTGGCCACTCTACAGGCCATTTATCAGGGTTACGTTAGCAGACAGCAACCTTGGGGGATGAGTAATGTCTCCCTCCAGGACAAAAATGACTCCTCATCTCCCAAGATCAATCAGCTGCGATGCAACCCCACTGTGTGTAAGGCACCTACTTGGCTCGCTCTGTGTTGCCTCATGGGACTTGAGAGACAAGAGGAACTGACGTCAACATGAAGCTCGTGTTGCTTGCTGTGACGTGAGTAAAAGTCTTTGTCTCTGATCCAGGAATCTCATGTCTTCTGCTCACATCCACGAAACTGTGACAGGCTAACTTGGTGGCTCTTCGTAAGCTAAGATCCCAGACACTCACCCCTCTCACTGGTCACTTTTGACAGTTATTAGGACAGTAGCTCATTACTTTGAAAATTGTTAAAAAGCAAACGTTTATTGCAATTTTTGCACAAACTGTATTTCAGGGTAACTAAATACTTGACGTAAGAAAGTTCTTTACAGAAGAATTTTAGTTAAGAAATTTTAGCTAATAAATTCCAGAAGGGTGGATAGAGTTTGAAAGTCACCACTTTGCACACCCTAATGAAATACTGAATCTAGGCAATGGTCATGAATGGCTGTCTTTTAAAACGACTAGCTGGAATGTTGCTTGAAAATCTACAACGAATCACTGTACAATGAATGTCTCACAAAAACAGAGACAACAGACATTAAGTGACTCCTGTTGTGATAAAATGAGAACTAAATCACACCATCTATGACAGGTTCTTATAGAAAACCGTCCATGAATCTGATTAAACCTCCAGATCCAGCTACCATTCACAGGAAAGACAAGGAACAGAAAAACATGTTAATGATACCAAGAGAGTACAACCTACGAGGTCCAGAGTATGGGAAACTCAGCAGGATGGATGACTTGGTTTCTTCAATAAATAAATGACCAGAAAAAGAAAAAAAAAAAACAAAAACAAAAAGAGGGAGGCAGAGCTGCTAGACATTACATGAGACTTAAGAGACACAACCAACTGCAATCAATGCGCGAACTTTGCTCAGATCCTGATTTAAACAAACCATCTGTAAAAAGCCATTAATGAGACCACTGGGGGAATTTAAACACGATGGGATATTTGATGATATTAAGGAATAATTGTTGACTTTTGGATGTTGTAATAGCATGTGGTTATGTTTTTAAAGAAACAGATTGAAGAATTCACCGATGGAATGATGTGAGTCTGTAATTTGCTTAAAAATAAATCCAGTGGCCAGAGGCAGGGGAAGGAGTGGAAGTGGGAGTTGGAGATAAAACAACATTATCATGTGCTAACAATTATTAAAGCTGGTCATGGGCACAAGGGGATTTAATTTACTATTTACTTTTGTGATGGAAATTTTCCATAATAAAAAAGTATTTTTAAGCAAAATGGTACTATTTCTGGACTTCTTAAATAATGCAGTTAATGAAATCCAAATACGTAATAATTACGTATTCGACAGAACAATACATCAAATCTGAGAAGAAGGAATTAATCCTACTGAAACAAAGCTGGTTTTCCAAAGATTGTGGGCCTTTCATCCTAAACAGCATTTGGGAACATTTTGTCCCACGTCCATACCGAAGTAGACAGTTCTGCTCTTAATTCATTTTCTGGAAATTATTGGCATAAAAACAACGTAAAAATACTGTCAATCACATAAAAGACATAAGATTTTTGGATATCAAAAGGGAGTCGATACATTTGAAAAGACTGGAACCCAGAGGACTCAGGGTAAGCAAGAGTGGGCTCTGGGACTCTGCCCCGGCTTCCTCCACCCCAGCCTCCACCCCATGCCTGAATCTGCTAGGTGGCCTCACTCTGCCTCTCAGCCTGCTCCGTAAACCTGGGCCCAGCTTGCTCAGGTTGGTCCCCCCTCTTCTCTTTCTGTTTGCCCATCTCTCTCCAGCTCCTGTGTCCGGGCCTGCAGCCATGTCTATGTGACGTAGTATGGGAAGGGGGCAGACACCTGGCCCTACTGTAAATCCGCCTGCAAGGAGGGGGCCCCAGTCCTCCTAGACCACAGGGAAGGGCCATGATCTTTGACCCCCTGCTCTCCGTGGCTCCTCCCCCCCATCCTCACTTTTCTTCCTCTGGGTCTCCAGATAGGGCTTCCTTCACCACGGCAACTGGCAAGGCAGCCTCCTGTGTGTTCCCAAGGGCTCAGCAGCAGACTCGCATGACCCACAAACCCGGGCTGGCCTCCTGGGGGGCTGGCCTCCTGGGAGGCTGGCCAGGCTGGAACTGCCTGAGTTCCCCAGACCTTCGCCGGCTGCTGCCCTTGACGGAAGAAGAATGAGGAGGTGCACTAGAATGGGAGGAGACAGGGTGGAGGGGCAGCACAGGAGAGCACGTGGTAGAAGGAAAAGGGTGGGTTTAAATGCCCCTCAGGAGGGCACAGTCTGCAAGTACTCAGAGAAGCAACAAGTGAGTCCAGAAGATGGTCAGCAGATGGTCAGCAGGCATGCATTCAGAGACTGTGAGTGTGCCAGGACAGGGTGGATGGGGAGGTGGGGATCCTGGGCTAGTGAGGACAGGGGACAGCTGGGGGAAGGGAGGCAGTCAGTTACTGACTCATTCTTGCAGAAAATAGATGCTGTGAGAGACCCTGGCTGAGCGGCAGTGCCTGAGACATGGTCCGACAGCTGAAAGCTCTCTATTTAGATGTTACCGAGGTGATGACTGAGGGACCACCATCAGAGCACAGGCCTGGGGACCCTCATCAGGGCTGGGGAAACCCCATCAGGGCTCAGGGCTGGGGACACTCACCAGATCTCAGGGCTGAGGACTCTCTTCCAAGCTCAGAGCTGGGGGACCCTCATCGGGACTCAGGGCTGGGGATCCTCATCAGAGCTCAGGACTGGGGGACACTTGTCAGGGCTCAGGGCTGGGGACACTCATCAGAGCTCAGGACTGGGGGACACTTGTCAGGGCTCAGGGGCAGAGGACCCTCACCAGGGCTCAGGGCTCCTCAGGGTGGCCCCAAGAACTCCATGGCTTTCAGGAAACTGTCTGTCAGTGTTTCAGGGTTTCCAAACAGACCCCTCTCCCAGCACGTAGGCTCCTATCTAGGAAGGTTTGGCTGGCGGTGCACTGAGATAGACCAGGTCAGAAGAAAGGAAGGCCTCTCCAGGGCTCTTGCCTCTGGCAGACAGCTGGGCCAGGGAGCCCCTGCCTAGAGGAGGAGCCATCAAACAGGAAATTCCCGGATGAAGACATGAGAGAATGAAGACCTCAGCAGACAGAGCTCTGCCCTGGAGAGGCTCTGGTGCGCCCGAGCCATCTCAGCTGCTCCCACTCCCACCCCCAAGGTGGCAGCATCGGCAGGGAGGATGAGGTCTGGAGGAGCACAGGGTCTCCAAGAAAGAGCCCCTGTGAGTCCAGCTTCCCCAGTGCATCTGGCTCAGAGACACCTAGAGCGGCCGTGAACTCCTAGGGTATCTCTGACCCCTGCCCCCGCCCAACCCCGCTTCTGGTTTCTCTAGGGCAGAGCAGAGATGTAGGCTGGGTGTCAAGTCTTCTCCAGCCCGCCCACCCCACTGCCTCTTGCACACACTCTGTCACGGCCACTCAGCAGTCTGTCAGCCATGAGGATGTGTCTATCCACGAGGGTGTGCCACTTGCATCTCCCCGTCAGTTCCTTGACTCAGCAGCAGCTAGGGCCTGCCACAGAGGCGTGAGAGACTGAAGTTGAATGAATAGAGGAAGAAAGGAATAAATGATGCTGATGCTTCGGGATCCCTCAGGGAAATGTCCTACTCATTTGGCCATTGGCTCCATGGCTACAAAAGGAGATGGCACTTGGCCAAGCCCAGAGGGCTGTAAGGCCAGACTTCCAAGGAAAAAAGTTAAAAGCACCAAAATTCCTCAGTCCTAGAGGGTGAGGCCAGCCAGGGACTGGAATCTGCTTTCCCAGGACATGCTCAGCCTCTGTCCAGATGTGTGAAGAGCAAGGGCCTCACATCCTCCTTGGCTCTCCAGATGCCCAGACAGCCAGAGTGGGCGTCGGGGGTCCACCTGGCAGAGGCCTCCCAGCTGAGGCCCTGACACCACGACTGGATCCAGCTCAGAACCTCTTGTGGGTGGGGAAGTGGAGCTGGAGGGCAGGCGGCAGCAGGACTTGGCACCTTCCAGACCAGGGATCCTTGCCTGGGCTGCAAAGCAGGACGACCTGGGGCACGGGAGATTTTTGAAAATACTAATATTCTTGTCCCACCCCAGACCAGTTGGATCAGAATCTCTGGGTGGGACCCGGGTCAGGGAACGACACTGTGCAGCCAGGACAGAGAACCCTGGGTCTTGTTCTAATTGTCCCCACCTTCTCCTGACATGAAATGTGAAAAAGTGGTGTGAAGGCGGGGCTGGGAACCTCTGGCCTCAAGACATCTTGGCAACCTGACTTACACTCCACGGTCATCTCTCCTGGACCACGCCTTAGTGTCCGGCTAACTGGTCCTTGTCCCCAGATACAACACAGAGTCCTCAGCCTGACCCACGGCAGAGTGCCCACTCTCCAGAGAACAACCTGATGGTGCAGTGTTTGTCCTGGGAGCAATGGTGTCAGAGAAAGGGGGAGAAGAGTACACTACAGGGGCTTTGGGTCAGTTTGGTTTCAAATCAGACACTGTGACCTGATTATCTCTGGGTCTCCTTTTCTTCTATAAAATGAGATCGGAAGTTCTGACTGCCTCAGAGATCTGAGGTGAGGGTCTAATGAAGAGCCCCCGGCTTTGTCTGGCACCCAGGAAGGGCGTGATACCAGGGACCTGTTGTTAGCATCACTGTGGGCCTTACCCTGTTGCCTGCAGTAAAGGGGAGCCATCTTTGGGGAGAGGGTGTCGGGTAGTCTGTCTGTGTTCCTGTGACTGGCCAAGAAGAGTGCCGGTTCCTGTGAGACAGGCTGTGAGGGGGGTGGAGCTCACCCCCAGAATTTTGTTTGTCAGGGGAACTGCTCTGCCTGTCTCTCCTTGAGGCTGAGGAAGGAGTCTGCCTGAGGGGGCTGGCCCAGTGGCGTAGTGGTTAAGTTTTCGCGCTCCACTCGGGCAGCCTGGGCAGAGTTCACCAGTCGGATCCTGGGCGTGGACCTACACACCACTCATCAAGCCATGCTGTGGCGGTGTCCCACAGAGAAGAACTAGAAGCACTTACAAACTAGGATATACAACTATGTACTGGGACTTTGGGGAGAAAAGAAAAAGAGGAAGATTGGCAACAGATGTTAGCTCAGGGCCAATCATCCTCACCAGAAAGCATACCTTAAAAAGAAAAATAAAGAAGTCTGCCTGAGTGAAGTGAAGTGAAGTTTGGGGGCCACCGAGTCACAGCCCTAGCTTCTGCAACACTCTGCTGCCTGGAGGCTGTGAGAGAGACACTGCAAATGTCACTCTCCCCTTGCTCAGGGGTGTCAGAGGGCATGAAGGTGCATCCTGAGTTCTGTGGGAAGGTCTCACGGTTGAAGATTGATGGATCTGTGTGCAAATCCAGGCGTGGCCTCTTCCTACCTCCATGTGGCTGGGCAACATAGAGCCCCTCTGAACCTCAGTTTGCTCATCTCTCAAATGGCAGTGATGATACTGACCCCACAGAACAATACTGCAACAAAAAGGGATCAGGATCAGGTATACAATGCACCCAGCATGCTCGGGGCAAACGGTGGATGCTCAGTGCCATCAGGAGCCCCTGCCTTCCTCCTATGCTGGGGATGAGAGAACCACAACTCTGGGCCAGGCTTCTAGCCAAGGATGCTGACTCATACAGGATGGCCAGTTGACATCGGTGCAAGTGTGGTGAGAAGTGGATGACAGTGCTCAGCTTATCAGAACTGTTGGAAAGGTCCTCTGGGTCTTGATCCCTAAAGAAGTCAATGAATACCAGTGCAACTTTTATTCCTGAGAAATTGGGTTGTGGCCTTCCCCAGAAGCCTTCCGTGATTGCCTGCCACACCCCAGGGTCATAAGGGTACCCTCCTCTGAGTTCCTGCTGCTCCAATGCTTGCCCTGCTAGCCATTTACGTGTCTGTCTCCCCACTAGATGAGAGCCCCATGAGGGCAGGGCTGTGGCTCATTCTTCACTGTGTCCCTGGTACCCAGCACAAGGGTCCTTCCCATGCAGCCTCTGGGGTCCCAAACATGGCCTGAGAACATTCAAACACCAGGCTAGATCCTGTCCTCCAGGTGGCACAGGCAGACAGCCACCCCCTCCGAGGCCAAGAAGGCCATAGCTGGACTACTCTGACCCCAGGACCATCTGTACACAACACAGGGCTCATCAAGAAATCAGCCAACTTGGCTGCTGGGCAGGCTGACCTTGCTGGGGTCTCAGCAGCTGCCCCAGCTCACTGGTCTGGGCTTTGAGATTGGGCTTCATGCCCAGTGCCCCTTTGAGACTGGCCTGAGTGCAGTGACGAAGCCCTGTTATCTCGGGGAGGGAAAAGGAGTTTGGGCTGGGCGAGAACACACTTCCTGGAGGGCAGGGCAACCCCACAATGGAGAGGGCCGCTACCCTGACCCGCCCCCGACAACTCACAACTTCCGGCTGAGCTGCTACGCTTCCTGTAGGCCACCGCCGGCAGGGGGAGTGTCTGGACAGCGAGGTGGGGGCTTTCATTGAGGCTCGCCAGCCTGGACTAGCAGGTGACTGGAACGTCCCTGACTTTTACTCTGAAGGCAACGGGAACCACTGGAGGATTTTTGAACTGGAGAGTGATACGCTCTGACATGTTGTAACAGGATCCATCTGGCTGCTGTGTTGAGAATAGACTGAAGCGGGACAGGGCTGGGAGTGTGAGACCACATGGGGGCTACCGGATACTGACATTCAGTGTGCACAGCCTGTGAACCAAGGCTTCATAACCCCCCTATGAGGTAGGTATAATTATATTCATGCTCTTTTATTTTTTAAGATTTTATTTTTCCTTTTTCTCCCCAAATCCCCGTGGTACATAGTTGTGCATTTTTAGTTGTGGGTCCTTCTAGTTGTGGCATGCGGGACACTGCCTCAGCGTGGGTTGATGAGCGGTGCCATGTCTGTGCCTAGGATTCGAACTGGAGAAACCCTGGGCTGCCCAAGTGGAGTGCGCGAACTTAACCACTTGGCCACAGGGCGACCCCTCATGCTCTTTTTATAAATCATAAAATTGAATCAAAGAGGTTAGGTAGCTCCCCAAGCACATACAGCCTGGAACTGGCAAAGTCAAGATTTGAATCCAGGCATCCAGCTCTAGCGTCCACGCATTTAACCAGCTCACTATATAGAGAAATCAAGAAAGAAACCAAGAATGGTCCTAAGACACATTTCTCACCACTTCTATTCAATGCAGTACTGGAGGTACCAGCCTTTGCAGTAAGGCAAGACAAAGAAGTAAAAGGATCAAGATTAGAAAGGAAGAAGTAAAACTGTCTTTATTTGCAGATAACATGCTCATCTATGTTGAAAATACTAAGGAATTTACCAAAAAAATTACTAGAAGCAATAAGATAATTTAGAAAGGTTGCAGGATACAAGGTCAATATAGAAAAACCAATTTTATTTCTATATGCCAGCAATGAATAATTGGAAAATGAAAATTTAAAAATTAGCAATTACAATTGCTAATTGTATCAATTAAGTATAAATATCAAGAAATATGAAATACTTAGAGATAAATTTAACAAAGTATGTATAAGTCCTGGAAGCCAAAAATTACAAAATATTGTTAAGAAAACTAAAGAAAACCTAAAGAAACAAAGAGATATACCATGTTCCTGGGTCAGAAGACCCTACATTGTTAAGATATCAATTGCCCCTCATTTGAACCACAGATTCAGTACTGTCCCCATCAAAATTCCAGCAGGCTTTTCTTGTAGAAATAGAAAAATTGATACTAAAATTTATACAGAAATGTTAAGGATATAAAAATACCCCAAATAATCTTGAAAGAGAAGAACAGATTTGGAGAACTTATACGAGTCTTGATTTTCAGATCTACTGGAAAGCTACAGTAATCAAGAATGTTTGGTATAGGCATAAGATCAACAGCACATAATCCCACAGAAAAATCCCACACATATATGGCCAACTGATATCTAACAAAGATGCCAAGATGACTCAGGGGGAAAATGGAGATCATCTTTTCAACAAGTGATGCAGCGATAACTGAATATTTGTAAAGAAAAAAAAAAGAACCTCAATTCTTACCTGACTCATACACACAAATCAATTTGAAATGTAGCATAGACCTAAAAGTAAAAGTCAACATTATAAAACTTCTAGAAGAAAATATAGGAGTAAATCTTTATGACCTTGGGAGGGGCAAAGATTTCTTAGATAAGACACATAAAGCACTAACCATAAAAGAAAAAGTGATTGCTTAGATTTCATCAAATTAAAAACTTCTGCTCTTCAAAAGATACTATTGAGAAAATGAAAAGACGAGCCATGAACCAGGAGAAAATATTCAGCACATATGTATCAGACAAAGGATTTGTATCTAGAATATGTAAAGAACTCTTACAACTCAATAATAAGATGACAACTCATTTTTTTTAAATGGGCAAAAGATTTAAACAGATGCTTTATTAAAGAAAACGTAGGAGTGCCCAATAAGCACGTGAAAGGATGCTCAAATCATCAGTAATCAGGGAAATATGGGTTAAAACCACATAATGAGAAAGTGCTATATATCCAGCAATCCAATAGAATGGTTAAAATTTAGAAACTGACACCACCAGATAGTGGGAAGAATGTGGAGCAACCAGAACTCTCATCCATTGCTCATACATCGTGGGAGTGTGAAACGGTAAAACAGTTTTGCAATTTCTTATAAAGTAAACCAACACTTGCCCTGTGACTTAGCAATTCTACTCCTAGATTTTGGGAAATGAAAAGATATGTCCATAAAAATACCTACACGAATATTCATAACAGTTTTATTCATAATAGACCCTAAACTGGAAACAACTCAGATATCTATCAGTAGATGAATGGGTAAACAAATTGTAGTATACAGATATTATAGAATATTACTCAGCAGTAAAAATGAACCAAATCTCTCAAAGGTTATGCTGAGCAAAAGAAGCCAGATACAGGATGTAGCCGCCCCTGACACAGGAAGGGTTAATAATCACTGGAAAAAGCTTGCCAACAAACTGTGACCCGGAGGTGAGAAGGCCAGTTAGCCAATGGACCCCCTGGAGGGGCAACCTAAGCCAGGCGGCGGCCACCCGGGGGCACAGATGGAGAAACGATATTGATATCGGGAGCAAGAGGGACCATTGCCTAAGAGACCTTGCCTGCTCCGAGATAAAAATATAGGAGCACAGCAACAACATGATAATATCAAAACAGAGGCCAAGGGAGGGCTCCTTGAGAAATTACTAAGAATTCTTGGCATTCGCTAATTACTTCATCCAGAGCACCTGTGTATGTTTAACAGCTGTAAGCTATGTATATATTGAAACGGCTGGTTATAATAAACTCAGAGTGGCCATCAGCCCTCTCTACATCTACCCTGATGTGTACATTGGATTGCGACACCGACACAGGAGAATACATACTGTGTGATTTCATTTATATGAAATCCTTGAAAATGCAAAACGAATCTATAGTGACAGAAAGTAGACGAGCAGTTGCCGGGGCTGGGGTCGGGGAGACACTGGCTTACAAAAGGACCTGAGGGAACATTCAGGGGTGATGCCCATGTTCCACATGTTCATTTGGGTTGTGGGTACCCGGGTGTATACATTTTTTAAAATTCTATCTGAGTGTACACTTAAAAGGGGTCTATTTTATTGTATGTAAATTTATAGGATCTAATAAATATCCCAATAAAGTTGACTTTAAAAAATTAAGAGAGGGGCTGGCCCCGTGGCCGAGTGGTTAAGTTCGCGCGCTCCGCTGCAGGCGGACCAGTGTTTCGTTGGTTCGAATCCTGGGCCCGGACATGACACTGCTCATCAGACCACGCTGAGGCAGCGTCCCACATGCCACAACTAGAAGAACCCACAACGAAGAATATACAACTATGTACCGGGGGGCTTTGGGGAGAAAAAGGAAAAAATAAAATCTTTTAAAAAAAAAAATTAAGAGAGAATACGAGGAGAACTCGAGACAGTGAGTATGGCGCAGGGGCAGTGCTTTGTGGCTGAGGCGAAGCCCAACGCTGGGCGTACAATCAATAATTTTTTTAACAAATGAAAAGGGGATGGAGAAGGAAGGAGCAGCAGGAGGCAATGATGGGAAGAGAGGGACCCCCTCCCAACCCCCCGCAGAGACGAGGCACTCAGGAGGGCAAGTGCTCTGACAGCCCTGGGTTGGAGTCCCTCTGCCACCCCAGCTCTCCGTGCATCTCATACCAATCTTTCTCTGAAAGAGGGTGTGCTGATAGCGCTGGCTTCAGGGGTTGAGATGAGACCCAGGCAAGATCATTCACAAGGCCTGAGTGCATCCCAGGCCCCAACAGGTATGCTATTATACTAGCAACAGAGAAGTCCCACACAGCTTCGCGGGCCCCTCCTGCTGTGGACGTGACCTAATGAGCGCATACATGTCCCTAGCTTCTGCCTTCCTGTCCTGCTCTTCTTGACATTCTCGGGCCATGGAAGGCGAGGCAGCTGCCAGCCCCCCTTGAGGGCTTGCTGCCTGTCTCTCTGGCTGCCCGGTGAACAGGGATGGGGGATGCCTGCCTTGGGCGTGTGGCTGGGCACACAGGCTCCTGGGGAATCTCTGCTGCTCTTCTTCTCAGGGAATGTCTGAGATTCTTTCGATGGGACAGAATAACAAATGGGACTTCCTCTTTGAATATACTGTTTGTTCCAACATCAGAGGCCCTCTGAGCGCAGAGGCCCCAGACCTCTGTGCCTTGCCCTGCAAAACCGCAAGGATGATATGTTGGTCCAGAGATAACTGTGGAGCAATGAATGATAAGAGGGCGTTGTGCTCCCCATCAAGCTGTGTTCCCAGAAAGCAGGTGGAAGGAGAGGTCATGGAAGCATTGAGCTGGGAGGGGATGTAGGAGCTGGCCCTGTGTTTTCCACGTGTGGTCTCTGGGCTCACTGTAGGTAGTATAAAATAGACACCTGTTATTCTAAACATATGTTTTGATTTTTGGACACTACTTATGTAGGGTTTTCCATTTATCATGGGCCTATATGAAGTTTCCTTTTTAAATACTTATGTTTTCTTTTTAATAGGTTCTTAAAGAAGAGTGTTAAGCCAATAATGGAACAGATTCTATGCAAATATAGCAAAAAATACAGATAATATGCAAATAACTGAGATTTAGGGAATGTTGGTAGACCAACTGCCCATCTGTCAGATTAGGAAGTGGAGGCTTCCCAAGGTTGAACAAAAATCTTCATAGCAAGATTCTTAGTGGCAAACTGGAGGTGACTGGGAATGGGAGCCCTGATCTGGAGGCAGTAGGTAGAGGGGATGCAGTGCTGAGCCGATCAGGGTCAAAGGGAGCACCCAGACTCAGCTGGGCACTGCCAATTTCAGGGTTCCCTCCAAGACCCCCAGAACATTTCCCAGGATTATGGAAATCTGTCCCCTGGCACCCCAGCTGTTCTCTAGTGAGCGTGCTTTAGCCACAAAGGAAAAAGGCCCTCACCTCCATGCCTCTCTTGCTTTAGTCGCCAACTCTGACATTGCTTAGCCAAATGCCAGGCTGGCAGGAGCAAGTTGAGAAGCTCCTTGCCCTGTGTGCCAGGAACCCACCCCTCACCTGCATCAGGACCCTTTTGTTAGTGTGCTAACTTCAACTGGAGAGCACTTGTGTCCCCAGTTCCAGGCCAGGCTCCAACAGACACTTGCTCACTGAGTCATTCTGACACTCCTTTGAGATGGGTGCCCTGACCATCCCCCTGCAATGATGAGAACATCAAGTCTCAAATGGCAGTCTCAGGTGGCAGAGCAGGGAACTGGATCCCGTGCTGTCTGAGGTTAAAGACTGCCCCCCTCCAACCTCCTCCCATTGACCCCTGGAACCCTGAGTTCAGTGCACCAGGGCCATTCCCAACATCTCACTGGCTTCTCCTAGGGCCCATCCAGCTTGGTGGAGTGTTTGCTGCACCTGCTTGTCCAAGGGCTAGGAGCTATAGTCTCCTTTTACACACAAGGGAACTGAGGCTCGGGATGATGAAAGGATTGGTCCAGGGTTGCATACCTGGTGAAACTCAAGACTCAAAGCCAACGCAGAAAGCTTTCCGTCTTCAGAGTCCCCAGGAGGAGGGAGACCTTTGCTCATGGGGGCAGTCACAGGCTGGAGAGAGAAGCAGTGCCCCTTTTGAGGTATCCACTCTCTGTTGCCTGAGTGTCTGAGGCCCAGAACTCTGGGGAGCCACCCCCAGGTCAATTCTACTTTTCTAGACTTACCTTCTAAAGGCTCTCAAGTCTTGAAAAAAAGTAGCATCCCCAGGCAAGGGGCCTCTGAAGACAGTTAGACCTCCCAAACCACTGCATGGTCCACCCAGGGAGAAGGTCATTTCCACCAGGCAGCAAAGAAGCCAGCCTGGGGTCACCCTGGCCTGAGTTTGAATTCTAGCTGAGACATTAACCCACTGTATGTCCATAGCCATGTTAATTGACCTCTCTTTGCCAATCTATCTACCTATAATATTGGGATAATAATACCAACTTCAGAGCATAGCTATAAAATGTGTAACACCTCTAATATAGCTCCTGGAACATAGTCTGTGCTCAATAAATCAACAGTAATAGCAGTCATTGTACTAGGGTTAGTCATTCAACTTTTTGCTTTCACAGCTTTCTGATCCTACACCTTCGTTCAGTCCTAAATGGTATCCTAGCTGTCTCTGAACGACCTTTTTTTTTTTCTGCTTTAGATCTTTCCTTATGCTTTATCCTTTCCTGGAACACCATCCCTTTTCCTTTCTATGTGCCTAAAATTTATCCATCCTTCAGGGATCTTTATAGATCTCCTCAGGGAAGAAACTGAGCTAGAGTAAAGTAGTCAGTCAGGCAGGGTATGAATGACCAAGAACCAGGGCCTCTGGCTCTGGAAGAATCTGAGACCTGGGGATAAGGGTACCTACTTGACTATCTCGAACTCCTCACCTACCCATCCTCCTACCTACCACCCCCCAGCCGCCTACATCAGATCCAGCCACCTGCTTGCTTCTCCCACTGTTTTATTCAGGATGGACTATCTGTTCTAATAGTGCCAGATCTCGTCTGTCCTTTATTCTCTTTTCTCTCTCTTTTTGCCTTATTTTGGATCAATTTAGATTTTTCTTTTAAATCTCCTTCTCCTTTGTTGGCTTATAAACAGCAACTCTTGCTATTTTAGTTGTTGCTTTAGAGTTTATAGTATACATATAATATTCATCGTAGTCTACTTTCAAATGATGTCATATGACATCATTTTTGAAAGATATTTTCACTAAGTAAAGATTCGAGGGTGGCAATTCTTATCTTTCAGTACTTGAAAGATGTTGTTAGACTATTTCTGGTTTACATTTATTCCAACAAGAAATCTGCCTCTTTCTTTCCTCCAGCTACATAGAAGATTTTCTCTTTATCTCTTGCTTTGAGCAATTTGGTTATGAAGTGCCTTGGTGTACCTGGTGCAATTTTCTTCATGTTTCTTGTGCATGGGGTTCACTGAACTTCCTGAATATCTCAGTTTATAGTTTTTATATAATTTAGAAAATATGTGGCCATTAGTTCTTCAAAATTAAAAGAAAGGAAACAGAACTATCATATGATCCAGAAACCCCACTTCTGGGTATATATCCAAAAGAAATGAAAACCAGGATCTTGAAGAGATACCTGCACTCTCATGTTCGTTGCAGCATTAATCACAATAATCAAGACATGGAAACAGCCTAAGTGTCTGTCAACAGATGAATTGATGAAGAAGATGTGATATTTTCATTGTATGAAGATACACTTGTACATACATTGAACATACATTGTATGTGTGTATGTGTACATTATTATTCAGCCGTGAGAAAGAAGGAAATCCTGCCATTTGCATCAACATAGATGGATCTCGAAGGCATTATGCTAGGTGAAATAAATCAGACAGAGAAAGACAAATACTATGTAATCTAACTTCTATGTGGAATCTAAAAAATCCAAACTCGTAGAAACAGAGAGTAGAGTGGTGGTTACTGGGGGCATGGGCTGGAGGGGAAATAGGGAGCTGTTTGTCAAAGGATATACACTTTCAGTTTCAAGACGAATAATTTCTAGGGATCTGATGTACAGTGTGGTAATTATTGTGAATAATACTGTATTACATACTTGAAAGTTGCTAAGAGAGTAGATTGTAAATGTCATCACTAAAAGAAAGAAATGGTAATTATATGATATGATGGAGGTCTTAGCTAAAGCTATGTGGTAATCATTTTGCAATATGTAAGTTATCAAATTAACACATTGTATACCTTAAGCTTACACAACATTATATGTCAATTGTACCTCAATAAAGCTGGAAAGTTTTTTTCATCTCCTTTACTTCAGGGACTATAGTTCCACGTATATTAGGATGCTTGAAGTTGTCCCACAGCCTACTGATGCTTTATTTGTTTGGAATATTTCTCCTCTTTGTGTTTCATTTGTATAGTTTCTATTGCTCTGTCTTCAAATTCACTAATCTCCTCTTCTACAATATCTAATCTGCCTTTTGTAACATCCAGTGCTTTTAAAAAAATCTCAGACACTGTAGTCTGTAAGTTCAATTTGCGTATTCTTTATATTTTCTATGTTTCTATTTAACATGTTCAATTTTTCATCTATCTTCCTGAACATACAAATCATAGTTCTAATAACTGTGTTAAGGTCATAACTTGCTGATTCTATCATCTATATAATTTCTGGGTCAGTTTCTATTGATTGATTTTTCTCTTCATTATAGATCATATCTTTCTGTTTCTTTGCATGCCTGGCAATTTTTGAGTGTATGCTGGGCATTTTGAACTTTACCTTGTTGGGTACCAATTGTTTTTATATTCCTATAAATATGTTTAACTCTTGTTGTGGGGCATGATTAAGCTACTTGGAGCCAGTTTAATTCTTTCAGGTCTTGCTTTTAAGCTTTCTTAGATAGGACCAGAGTACTGTTTAGTCTATGGATAATTTTTCCTCACTCCTGAGGCAAATTCTTCTGTATCTTCTACCTGATGCCCTGCAAATTATGAAATTTCCCTCTCTGGATGGTGAGAACAGGCATTATGTCTGTCCCTGTGTGAGCTACAGGAATTTTCCCTCTGATCCTTTTTGGGTGATATGTTCCCCTACCTTGTGAAATTTCCTCAGATACATGTGCGGCTAGTACTCCGCTGAACACTCCAGGGAACTTCTGCAGATTTCTAAAGCTCTCTATTTGTGCAACTCCTGTTCTCTGATGATCTGCCCTGAAAACTCAAGCCATCTGGGCCTCCCAGGTCCACCTTGTCAACTTGAGGAGACTGCTAAGCTCTCCCTGGGTACCACTCCAGGAATTAAGCTGGGGCCATCATAGGGTTCACCTCATTTTCTTCCCATACTTTAGGGGTCACTATTCTTCACTGACTAATATCCAATGTCTTAATGACATTGCTTCATATATTTGTCCGGACTTTTAGTTATTTTGGGTGTAAGTAAATCTGGTCCATCCTAGAATCGGAAGTCACAAATGTTCACCTTTTGATATTGTAGGTTTGAAATATCTATTAGTCATCCAAGCGGAGATGCAGATCCTATGATTTTATGAGTCAAAGACTTTGTGGGAAGCCAACATGTTCAGTCCATTGTGCTCGTTTTCTTGGAACTAGCTGCAAACACCTCAGCTGCTGACAGATAAGAGAAGATCTCAGGATGTTCTGTGCGTGGAGGAATGTGGGGTCCAGGCTTACTTCCCACAGCACCACTATTGCCACTCTGACAATTGTTTGAAGTCTTGAACAGTCAAAGCCATTTTTGTTCAGGCTTGTGGTAGCTTACAAAATTTAATTCCTTCCAACACTGGGTTGCTAATCTCTTTGCTTTCTGTTCCATGTATTAATCATAACCAAAGTGATTTTCTGGTCACAGTTCTCAAACCTCACACTGCTTTCTCGCTACCCTCCCTTGCCTCTCTCTCAATGTTAAGGCAGCTACCTTGAGCCTATCCAGCTTGAACAAAAAGGCCAAAATTTTGCTTTTGCCCTGAGCACTTTATTCAACTGGTAACTTTTACTGAGCCTTTATTGCTCAAAGCTTTTAAAAATCCTATCTCTTCCTACTTGGGGTTTCATCTCTCAATTTCCTTTCATTTCTACTTTTACACTGGCTGAGTCTTTCCTGAACGCACATCATCCTTGCAATACCTTGTCATCACAGCCAATGACATCCACACACTAAAACTCTGCTCCCCATCCTTTCCCTGGTGCTGAGGACTCAGCAGGCATGTGATCCTCCTCCCACATTTCCAAAAGCAATCGTTTCATCAAATGGTTTTACTCTAACAACAAGGATTTCTGTTTTTCCAGCCCCCAACATAGCTTCCTCACTGCTGACCACCTACTGCTATGCCAGCACCTCAGATGGGAGGATTTCATTTCAGCCAGACCCCACTTCCTTTACCAATTTCTGTATCAGTCAGGATGGACTAATAGCTACAATGAACCTAAATCTCAACAAAGTCTTAATGCAACAATGGCTTTTTCCCTCTCACAGAAACAAAGTGAATGTTCCAGGTTGGGTGGCCCTTCCCATCTTGTGGCTCCTGCATCCCCTTGCAGGCCTCTGCTGGGTCCTCTGTACTCAGACAGCTGTCTTTAGATAAGGAGAACAGCTGAGGGTTCCTGGGATAACCTAGGAGACAGGAAGTGGATTCCATTGGCCACAGTTAATCCCTTGGCCCTATCCAGAAGCAGGGGGCGCCGGGAAATGCAGTCTTCCTGTGTGCCTAGGAGAAGAAGTAAATGGCTTGGTGACTTTACAGCACTGTCCAAGTGCCTACCTATATGCCCACCACCTACCTCCTTTCCCACCTCCCTACGACTGTCTACTTACCCGCTGAGTACTGACCACCTCAGAGGACTGGAATGGTGGGGGCCAGGCACCCCAGTGCTCTGTGATAGGCTTGGCTGCCCCTGGGCCTGGAAGGCTTTCTCCTCCAAGTCGCTGGCTCTTTCTGGCACCCTCTCTCCTATCATTTGCACCACACCATCCTGACCGGTGTTCCCTGTTCCCGTGCACATGCCTTTGTCCCACTTTACAGAGGAAAGATGGGTCTCGGACAGGAGGTGTGGCCCCTGAGTCACTAGTGAGGGAGTGTTTAGCTGGAGCAGGGGCAGTCCTTTCAACCCCAGTTCTGCCTCTTAGTACCAGACCTGCTCTGTTGCCAGAGTAGGGCACAGAACGAAGCCGAGAGGAGGGAGGTTGTTTAGACTCTGAGGGCCAGAGGGAAGAGCCCCTGACCTCAGCCTCCCAGGTGCCCACTGTAGTCTGAAACAGAACTGGGCTTCCCCTCCTCTGGAGAGAAGTCCATCGCCAGGCTCCCCCATGGAAGTGGGCCTCTGCTCGCTGCATCCAGGAAAGCCCTGACTGAAAGCCTCTTGGGCTTCTCCAGCTCTCACATCCACTCTCTTCTGAGAACTGATTGCCTTGCTCCAGGCCTCCTTCTTCCCCACTTAATCCAACACACGCCAACAACACACGAAGTGCTTCACCAGCACAGCATCTGGGAGGTTGCTCCAGCCAGCTTCAGTGCTTCTGGATCCTGCCGGGGCAATGTCAGCGCTGTAGCAGTCCTGTGGTCGCCAGCTTCTGCGTCCATCCCTCTCTCTAGACTCTGAGATCCCCTGGGGGCGGAGTCAGTCCTTATCTGTCCCTCTACCTCGGGCAAAGGGTCTGGGATTGGGGGCATGCTCAACAAATGAGTGTTGACTGAAAAAATGAGTGAATCAATCAATGACTGAGGATGCCTGCCCAGGCAGGGCCTCTATTCTTTATCCGTGGAACTTTCTCGTCTCCAGCCCTTAAAAGTCTGGAGAGAGCAGAACATGCCTGAATGGCAGGAGACAACATGGAGAAGGGAGGTGGCCCTAAGGCCGGGCTATATGAGTCCCTGCGTGGAGCAGTGGCCTTGTCTGGAACTGAGAAGAGTCCCATGGGGCCCCCGCCAGGGGAAAGGTCTGGAGGCAGAGCAGCCCTTATTGACATGTACTCCCTTTGTGCTCTCACATAGAGCCCTCTCTCACCCAGCAGTTCCTTAAGTCCTAACCCGTCATCAGATTTATTGACAACACATGGGCACCGTTGGGCGCAGAGGATTCAGTACGATCTGCACAGGCCCTACCCCACTGGACCGTCCAGCTAATTGGCCAACAATTACCTGTTGTCTGTATACAATGAGGAAACTGCACAGCCCTCTGTCCAGGAATGCTTCACCTCACGTTTACCCTGGGTAATGAGCAGGATTTTTATGTGGACAGGCAGAGTTTTCCAGTTTTCTTCCTCTTCACCCATTCCTGAGGCAGGGGTCAAGCCTACTTCCCTTCTGGGGCCCTGTCCCTACCAAAATAGGCTAATGGGATAATAGGAGGTATTCTCAGATGAGGTAGAGGGAACAGACATAAACTAGGATACAGGGAACAACAAAATGTGCCTGCACTCAGCAGTCCTGCTTGTCACCTCTCCTGTATCAGGTGGTTCCCTCCCAGAGCTGCACTATGAGGCTGTCTCTCTCTCAGCAGAGGGCAGGGCAGGGACCAGGTCAGCAGTAGGAATGCACCTTGGGGGTGGGGCCCTTCACCCCCTCTTCCACATTTAAGACCACACTCTTCCCCAGGCCATCCTCTCATGAGCTCCATCGGAGGAAAACCTGAAGGATCTGGCAGCCTGACAGCTGGAGCAAAAAAACAATGAGGGTGGGTGAGCCTGAGGGGAACACAGAGGGAACTGTAAGAGGGGAGAAGATCAAGGTGTCAAAAAGGAGATATATGCTCATCCAAGGTGAGCGTGGTGTGGGCAACCCCCAGGAAGAGGTAAACTGGCATCATATTCTAGATTCCAAGTGTGTACCTGATCATTCCACAGCGACAATGCCCAGAAATGGAGTCTTCCCCTTGGTTTTCCAGGGTTAAGGGCATGGCCAAGGAGTCACCAGAGTGATTCTGTTAGCATCCAACCTGTTGATGCAAGACTAAGAGAAGGGCCCAAACAAGTCCGTTGGTGCCATGATTAGATCTATTTGGAAAACTTTCACTGCTTGAGTGGTGCCACAAATTGCCAAGAGCTCACAAGAACCACCTGAGGGCAAACTTCTCCAACCCAGAGGCCACCATCACAGGGACAGCTGGTTGCTCTTGTACCTCCTCTGGCACTTGGAGCTACAACGCTGGTGTGCCTGACCTAACAGAATTCCCCAGTAATACCCATGGAATGTGAGTGGTGATGGTGAGGGTGAGGCTGGTTTTAACACATTGCAGTAGGAGAGGGTCTTTGTAATGTAGATGAGCCTTTGAGCTTCAGGTCACCCCCAAGGGGAGAAGTGGATTCCATAGCTTTACTACTATGATGTGGTGGACATCAGTCAAATCTGTTCAAATTCCATAAGCTGGACTGGCTTCTGGCTTCCATCCCTTACATGGCACCCAAGTCCTGACCAAGGTCTCAAACACAGGGAGGGGTAAAATATAAGCCTCCTGTGTGAAGGGGCTGTCTTTGAAAAAGCCCCACTGGGACCTGGTGGGACTGTCTTCAGACTGAGGCCCAGGTGACTCCTGGTGGAACAGGTGGCAGCTGGGAGGCTGCCCCATCCTTCTAGTTCCTGGGACCATGGCCCTTTCCCCCCACCGATTACCTCACTACCCGCCTCTAGCCTCTCTCACAGCCCCAGTCTCATTCTGGTATAAGAATTGTTTGCTCCACTCCAAAGGCCCACCCCAAAACCTGGTGCCCTTGAAACATAGACCCTCTTGCACACACAGAGGAGAGTCACTGGCTCCATCTTAGCCTTCTGAGAAAAGGTTCCCATGGGGAACCTGAGCTAAAAAAAAATAAAGAAAACAACCCCCCAAACAGGGCAGCATTCAGCAAAACCCAAAGGTCCTCCAAGGCAGTATATCCTAAATTTTAATGTGCAGACAAATCACTCAAGGATCTTGTTTAAATGCACATTCTGACTCAAAAGGAATTCCCAGGTTATGCTGATGCTCCCTGACTGCAGACCACACTTTGAGTGACAAGCCTAAGAAATAGCAAAGCAGACAGCTGGGAGAATAGCAGGGCCTCCCTCCAAAGACGCAGGACCTTCCCTGAGCTTAGCCAAATGCCACCAGTGGACAACAGGGCCACAGCCAGGGAAAAGGGGTCCCCATTTGGAGAGGTGTTGTCTGGGGTCTTGGCCCTGGTGTTCAGAGCACCTAGCTGTCTACCAATACCTGTCCCTCAGCCTCTCTGGCCCAACCTCCATTCCTTTAAAACAAATTCTGGTTGGGGAAATTTTCTGTCTTCATTTTTCTACCCTCTTCCTCCCCTCCCTGACTATTAGCTCCTCAAAAAGACAGACAGACTTACCAACCTGACTGGTCAAAATTCAGACTATTCATTGGCCTTCAAGGTCAACTTTGGCTGCACTCTCCCTCCTCCATTACCTTCTATAAACCTGGGCACTTCTTCCCTCCTCAGGTGGATCTGGCCATACCTCTCTTTCTGTCTCACTTCCTTCTCACTTGCAGCGGGGGTAGGGAGTTACCTGGGCCTGCTCTGCATGCCCAGACATCTTAGATTCACTCAGACCTTGAGGCCTAAGTTTCCTTCTCCAAACAGCTGTTCTCAAAATTTCTTGCCCTGGGATGTATCAGGTACTTGTCCAGAGGTTCCTCAGGACTCTTTTGATTGCAAGTGACAAAAACAAACAAACAAAAATATGACTCATAGGGCTTAAATAATCCAAGGGATTTTGTTGTATAACAACCCATATTGTCCAAGGGTAGCCCTGGAACTAGGAGAGAACACTGGAACAGGGGGAGAGAGAGCACAGAAGGGAAATGGAGAGCTGCTGATTGACTGGAGGGTACACCTGGGATCTTTTCAAACAGGCCTGATGACAGAGACCACCAGACTGCACAGGGTGTGGAAGGCACACTGACCAGGGGTACAGGGGCATACACTCATGGCTTCAGCACCAGCTGTATCTCACCAACTCGGTGACCTCAGCTTCTCTCTGCCTTGCCTCCCCTAACTGCCAGTAAGCACCCGGATCCAGCTCTGCTCCATGCCACATTTGCTGTTCCGTCTGCCTAAACACCTTCCTGCCCCTTATCCTTTTCTCCTATAATACTGTCTCACCATTTAGGGCCCAGCTCATAGCTCTCCTGGATCCCTCAGGGTGTGCCTGGGGCTCGGTCAGTCTGCTTACCCTCCTACCATCCACCACCATCCCCTACTCCTGGCATCACCTGCCCTTGTGTTAGCATTGGTCACTCCTGTGGACCTTTGACAGTCTGCCTCCCTCATCATGCCTGGCTTCTCCAGACAGACAGCATGTTCAATTCATCCCTGAACCCCAAGGCTTTGCACAAAACCAGGCACACATTAGGCATGCATAATGAATGGACAAGGCATGCCTCCAATGACAGCAACAATTTTCAAATTAATGAAATGGATACATTGATATTTTCCTTGTTTATCTTACAGGGTTGTTTCGATAAGCTAAAGACATAGTATCTGTGAGTGCACAGTGTAGATGGAAGGCATTTTTTAATGGTGATTGGAACACAGGTGGGAGAGCTTAATAAAGCCACTCCTTGTTGGTTTCTGGTCCAAGGTCTCAATCTCATCTCCCTGAAGTCTCTTCTCTCTCCTTTACAGCCAGACTCTCTGATTACCTAACATGCAAATGTTGTTCAAAGATCACAAATGAAAGTGCTGGCTCTGTGATACGTAAGGTCTAGGGCTGTAGAAGGAAGTGGAGATAGAAAAGAAAGTACAAACTGTATTGTTTTGATCCTACTTACACAGATTAATCAAATCCGAGCAACAAGAGAAAGATTAAGCCCATATTGTTGTAGGATCATCAACTATCAAGAACAATCAAGATGGGAGATGGCACTTATTGTGACCATTCTTTACTTCCATGTTAGGAAAACTCTTGAAAGAGGTTCGCTCAGCCAAACTTGTACCCACTGTCCCTCCTCCTCACCCCTCACTCCCAGGTTCAGAGGGCAGTCATTGCTCTGGACAGTAAATTTGGCTGAACCAAATGTGGCAGAGTTAAGTTAAATGTGTGGGTGGGTGTGTGTGTGTGTAACAGAGACAGAAACAGAGTTATAGGGGTAGAGACAAAGAAACTGAAACAGAGACCCAAGGTAGCTAGGTAGCAAGACACATTTGGAGAAACAGTGTGTATTTGGGGGGGACAGAGATAAAGACAGAAAGAGGAGACACACACACACACAGACACACACATATAGAGTGCTTTACTATATTGATTGTCAAAGACCACTGGGAACATACCTCTAGTTGAACCATGTTATTGGTCTTTGTTGCAACATGGGAGACCATACACCATGGGAGCTTTGGGACACTGTCTTTGTTGCAACAAGTACCAATAAACCCACAGATGTGTTTCTGGTGGTTTTTGGCTGGTAGACATCAACAATTGTGATGAGATTTCAATAATCACAATAAATGTAACTGGGACAAATTCACCCATTTTTAAAAGCCCTTCAGATTATATTTTAAAAAAATTAAAATTATACTGTTTAAAAAAATAGCTTAACAAAACAATGTAAGAAGTAGAAATACGTGTAAAGATATAGCACGCAAATGTTAATAAGAAAGTAGGTATATAGTATAAGCATCAGTCAAAACAGAATTTAAAGTAAAAATCACAAACTAGGAGAGAGAAGTTTATTTGATAAGAGGTATGATAAGAGGATTATACCTTTTATTAAAAAGAAAACATAGCAGTCATGAACCACCATGCACTAAACAATGTGTTTTGCCACATATGAAATAAAAACTAGTAGATATAAAGTCCCAGAAATATTCATCAATTTCTCTCAAATTTCTCTCAGAAATTGATGGGTCATGTGGTTTTAAAAAAGGAACAATGACATAGAGAATTTATAAAGCAAAAGCAAAATTAAGGAGCTTGATCCAAAAGATAAAGTTAGGACTTTGAACTAAAAAAAAACCAGAATACATATAAAATTTTCACAGAAACATACCATGTAATAGGCACAAAGAAAAGCTCCAGAAGTTCCCAGAATAAGAAATATATATGTCACATCCACTAACCATATTCAGCATAATTAGAAATTATAAATGAAAGGATGGCAACGCATACATCTGGAGAAAATGTTCAGTTCTCTAAATCATTTGGAGGTTATGAGCTGGATACCTGAGGGTTACTGTAAATATTCAATAAGAACATGATTACCCTTCGACCTTGTTCCCAACACAGACACAGATGAAAAGAAATTAATCTTGTTAATTTGCTTTTTTCTCATCTAACCTGAGGGGTGATTCAAGGGTCACAAGGATTTATGAGCTTGTTTTTCAGAAGAAAAAGAATGCCTTTAAGGAAGTTATGACCACCAGATAACCAACTCCCAGCTGCTGCTGATGCCCAGAAGTCTGGTTGTCCAAGAGATTATCTGGAGTGAAAGGAACACGGACTTCCCCTTTGTTTCTCTGAAACTCCACCTCCCACGCTTCTTGGCTCTATAAAAACCCCCTGTTTTCTTCTTTTGTTAAGGCAGATGTGAGAGAACCTATGCCCCCACCTTCTCATTTTGGCCAATTTGAATAAAGCTTTCTCCATCTCCAAGCACCAGTGTCTCACGGATTGGCTTATTGTGTATTGGGCACATGAACTTGAGATTAAGAGGTCAGTGTCAGTTACCAAACAACTCCACCAAAATCATACCTTAAGCCTATTTAGAAATGACAGGCATGATATCAGCAATATGGCAAACTAGGGAGCTACAAGCCCTCCTTCCTCCCACAGAGACACTGAGTTAACAATAATATATGGTCCAGAATACCTTTGTGAGGACTTTAGAGATCAGTCGAGAAGCTATAGCACTCAGGTCATTATAAAACCAAGACGGGATTCTAATGAAAGGGTAGGAAGATTTGCAGCATTTGCTGGGTCTATTCATGCCCCTTTCCCTATGCAGCATAGTGCAGAGCAACCAGGAGAAATCCCTCATACTGGGGTTCCTCCCTTAGAACAGAAACAAAAGAGGGGATTGTGTATCCAACATTCTGGCTTGTCTGGGGGCTGATCAAGGGACTGGTTTCTGACTTGGAGCCCGGACAGACTGGCACTAGAGTTTGGAAGTCACTGAAAAGAGAGGTGAGCAGCACGTTAGAGCAGCACTTCCATAAGCAGACACCAGGGAGAGAAAGAGATCAGAAAAGTCTTGAGAGGTCCTAGAACCTCCAGCCAAGCTGATTGCAGAAGGTCTTCCCTTGCACAAAGCCAGTATGAAAAGACTGGGAGGGGTGGTTGTTTTTACAAATCCCAGCAAAAAATTACAAGGGATACAACAAAACAGGGAAACATGGCCCAATCAAAGGAACAAACTAAAATTCCAGAAACCAATCCTAAAGAAATGCATATTTACAAGCTGCCTAACAAAAAATTTAAAATAGCTGTCATAAAAAGATACTCAATAAACTAAAAAAGAATACAGATAGACAACAAAACAAAATCAGGAAAATGATGTATGGACAAAATGATCATATTAACAAAGAGAAACTATTTTAAAAACCCAGAAATTCTGGAACTGAAAAATACAATAAATGAAGTGAAAAACTAATAGGGTCGACAGCAGACTTAATCATACAGAAGAATCAATGAGCTTGAAGAAAGTTCATTTAAAATCTTGAAGTCAGAGGAGCAAAAAGAAAAAAGAATGAAGAAAAATGAAGAGAGCTTAAGGGACTTATGGGACACTATCAAGCAGACCAACATACACATTATGGGAATCCCAGAAGGAAGAGAAAGGGGCAGAGAATTTATTTGAAGAAGTAATGGCTGAAAGCCTCCCAAATCTGAAGAAAGAAATGTACACACAGATTCAAAAAGCTCAAAAAACTCCAACTTGGATAAATCCAAAGAGAACCACACTGAGACACATTATAATCAAACTGTCTAAAGTCAAAGACAAACAGAGAATCTTGAAAACAGCTGGAGAAAAGTGATTCATCACATACAAGTGAGCTTCCATAAGATTATCAGTGGATTTCTCAACAGAAACTTTACAGGCCAAAAGAAAATAGGATGATATATTCAAATTGCTGAAAGAAAAAAATTGTCAACCAAGAAAACTATATCTGGTAAAATTGTCCTTCTAAAATGAAGGAGAAATGAAGACTTTCCAAGATGAACAAAAGCTGAGGAAGTTAATTACCACTAGACTTGCTGTATAAGAAATACTAAAGAGAGTCGTTCAAGTCGAAACAAAAGGATAGTAGACAGCAACACAAAGCTGTGTGAAAACATAATGGTTTCCAGTAAAAGTAAATACATGGATAAATATAGTAACCTGTACTATTGTAATCTTGGTGCATAAAATTTATATACATGTGTCATTGAGATAAAATATTTTTTAAAATTATAAATCTATGTTAATGGGTATGCAATATGTAAAGATGTAATTTGTGATAGCAATAATATAAAGTGGGGGGTGGAGCTGTAAAGGAGTAGAGATTTTGTATGCAATTGAAGTTAAGTTATTGTCAGTTTAAAATAGAATGCTATAATTTCAGGAGGTTTTATGCAATTGCAATGGTAGCCACAAAGAAAATATAAATAGAATATACACAAAAGGAAATGAGAAGGGAACCAAAGCATATTACTATAAAAGAAAATAAATGAAACACAAATGAAGAGAACAAGAAAGAAAAGGAGGGACAAAAAAGCTATAAGGCTTACAGAAAACAACTAACAAAATGACAACAGTAAGTCCTTCCCTATCAGTAATAACTTTAAATGTAAATGGATTAAACTCCCCAATCAAAAGATGTAGATTGGCTGAATGAATTGAAAAAACAGGATACAACTTCAGGCTGTCAACGAGTGACTCACTTTAGATCTAAGGACACAGATAGAGTGAAAGTGAAAGGATGGAAGGATTTTCTATGCAAATGGTAACCAAAGGAGAGAAGGAATGCCTATACTAATATCAGGCAAAATAGACTTTAAATCAAAACTGTTACAAGAGATAAAGAAGGACGTTATAAAAATAAAAGGATCAATTCACCAAGAAGATATAATAATTATAAATGTTTATATACTAAACCTCAGAGCTCCTTAATATATGAAGCAAACTATGATAGAATTAAAGGAAAAAATAGAAAGCAACACAATAATAGTAGGAGCTCTTTCAACACCCCCACTTTCAATAATGAACAGAACAACCAGAAAGAAGATCAATAAGAAAATAAAGAACTTGAACAACACTATAGACAATTGGACCTAACAGATATATATAGAACAAGAATATACATTCTTCTCAAGTATACATGGAACATTCTCCATGACAGGCTACATGTTAGGCCACAAAATAAGTCTTAACAAATTCAAGATTGAAATTATACATAGTATCTTTTCTGATCACAAATGGAATGAAACCAGAAATCAAGAGCACAAGGGAAATAGAGAAATTCACAAATATGTGGAAATTAAACAACACACTCTTAAACTACCAAAGGGTCAAAGAATAAGCCACAAGAGAAATTAGAAAACACCTTGAGATAAATGAAAATGGAAACATAACATACTAACACTTAGGGGATGCAGTGAAAGCAGTGTTAAGAGGGAATTTTATAGCTGTAAATGTGTACATTAAAAAAAGACTTCAATTCAAAAACCTAAATTTAAACCTAAAGAAAATAGAAAGAAAAAAAAAGAAAGCCAAACCTTAAGCTAGCAGAAGCAAGGAAATAATAGAGATTAGAGAAAAGATAAACAAAATAGAGAATAGAAAAACAATAGAAATAAATTTTAAAAATTGAGTAGGTTTTTTGAAAGATTAACAAAATTGACAAAATCTTAGCTAGACTAACTAAGAAAAAAAGAGAGAAAACTCAAGTAAAAGCAGAAATGAAAGAGGGGGAATTACAAATGATGCTATAAAGAATTGTCTACCAATGAATTGAACAACCTAGAAGAAATGGATTAATTCCTAGAGACACAGAACATATCAAGTCTGAATCATGAAGAAATAGAAAATCTGAACATACCAGTAATGAGCAAGGAGACTGAATCAGTAATCAAAAACCTCCCCCATAAGAAAAGGCCAGGACCAGATGGCTCACTGGAGAATTCCATCAAATATTTATGGAAAAATTAACACCAATCCTCCTGAAAATTTTCCAAACAATTCAAGAGGATGGAGCATTTCCAAGCTCATTCTACAGGGTTAGCATTACCCTGATACCAAAGCTAGACAAAGACAGTATAAGAAAAGAAAAACACAGACTAATACCCCTGGTGAATATTGATCAACAAAATACTAGCAAATCAATGTCAATAGCACACTAAAAGGGTTACAGTTGTCCCTCGGTATTCACAGGGAATCGACTGCGTGCTCCCCCACAGATACTAAAATCCATGGATGTTCAAGTACCTTACATAAAGTGTTTGTAGTGTTTGTATATAACCTATGAACACCCTCTTGTATACTTTAAATCACCTCTAGGTTACTTATAATACCTAATGCAATGTAAATGTTATGTAAATAGTTATTATACTGTGTTGTTTAGGGAACAATGACAAGAAAAAATATTCTGTACATGTTCAGTACAGACACAGCCATAGTAGGCCTTTCAATCCGCAGCTGGCTGAATTTGCAGATGCAGAACTGACAGATACAGAGGGCTGACTGTACACACCATGACCTAATAGGATTTATTCCTTAAATGAAAGACAATTCAACATGTGAAAATCAATCAACGTAATACATCACATTAACAGAATGGACAAAAATGACATGATCATCTCAATTGATGCAAAAAAAAGCATTTGATAAGATTCAACACCCTTTGTGATTTAAAAAAAAACCCAAAAAACTACAAACAGACGGAAACTAATGCAACATAACAAAGGCCATTTATGAAGAGTCCACAGCAAACATCATACTACAAAGGTGAAGAAATGAAAGCTTTTCCTCTAAGATCAGGAACAAGCAAGCATGCCCACTCTCACCATATCTATTCAACATAGTGTTGGAAGTTCTAACCAGAGCAATTATTCAAGAAAAAGAAACAACAGGCATGCAAATTAGAAAGGAAAAAGTAAAATTATCTCTGTTCATAGATGACATGTCCATCTATGTAGAAACCTTAGTGATTCCACACTGAAATAAAAATGTTAGAACTGATAAACAAATTCAGCAAAGTCGCAGAACACAAAATCAACACACAAAAATGAGTTGCGTTTCTGTACACTGACGATGAACAATCCACAAATGAAGTTAAGAAAACAATTCCATTTATAATGGCATCAAAAAGAATAAAATATCTAATAATAAACCTAAGGAGGTGAAAGACTTGTACACTGTAAACTACAAACCACTGCTGAAAAAATTACAGAAAACACACATAAATGGAAAGACATCCCATGTTCATGGATTGGAAAACTTAATATTGTTAAGATGTCCATAGTATCCGAAATGATCTACAGATTCAACACAGTCCCTATCAAAATCCCAGTGGTATTTTTTGTAGAAATAGAAAAATACATCCTAAAATTCATATGGAATCTCAAGAGACCCTGAATAGCCAAACAATTTTGAAAAATAAAAACCAAGTTAGAGATCTCACACTTCCTGATTTAAAAACATATTACAAGCTACAGTGATCAAAGCAATGTGATACTGGCATAAAGACAGACACATAAATCAGTGACTAGAATAGAGATCGCAGAAATAAATCCTTACATATAAGGTCAAATGATCTTTGACAAGACCAGTCGGTGGGGAAAGGACAGTCTCTTCAGCAAATGGTTGTGGGAAAACTGAATATCCACATGCAAAAGAAGGAAGCTGAACCCTTATCTTACATCATATAAAAAAATTAACTCAAAGGGGATTAAAGATCTAAATGTAAGACCTAAAACTATAAAACTCCTAGAAAAAAACATTGGGGAAAAACTTCATGACATTGGACTTAGCAATGATTTCTTAGCTATGACACCAAAAGCACAGGCAACAAAAGCAAACAGACAAATAGGATTACCTCCAAGTTTAAAAGTTTTGTGTGTGAAAAGACATAATCAACAGAGTGAAAAGACAACATACAGAATGGATGAAAATATTTGCAAATCACATATCTGATATTGGTCTAGTATCTAGAATATATAAAGAACACCTACAACTCAACAAGAAAAAATAAAATAATCTGATTAAAAATGGGCAAAGAACTTGAACAGACATTTATCCAAAGATGATATATAATGGCCAAGAAACATATGAAAAGATGCTCAATATCACTAATCACGAGAGAATGCAAATCAAAACCACAGTGAGATATTACCCCGCAGTTGTTAGGATGACAACTATCAGAAGAAGAAAAGAACAGAAAATAATAAGTATTGGTGAAGGATGGAGAAATGGAAACCCTTGTGTGCTGTTAGTGGGATTGTAAAATGGTGTAACTGCTATGGAAAATGGTTTGGAGGTTCCTCAAATACTTAAAAATAGAACTACCATATGATTCAGCAATCCTATTTCTGGGTATATACCCAAAATAATTGAAAAAAGGGTCTTGAAGAGATATTTTCACACCCATGTTCATAACAACACTATTAACAATAGTCAAGAGGGTGATGCAACCCAAATGTCCACTGACAGATGAATGGAAAAACAAAATGTGGTACAAAAACATAATGTAATTTAGCCTTACAAAGGAAGAAAGTCTGTCACATGTACAACACAGATGAACCTTGAGGATATTGTGCTACGTGAAATAAAATCACCATGAAAGAGAAATACTGTGTGATTCCACTTACATGTGGTATCTAAATTAGTCAAATTCATAGAAAAAGAAAGTAGAATGGTCGTTACCAGGGGCTGAGGAGAAAGAGGAAATGGAGAGTTTGTTTAACAGGCATTGAGTTTCAGATTTGCAAGATAAAAAAGTTCTGGAGATCTCTTTCACAACAACGTGAATATGCTTAACACCATTGAACTGTGCACTTAACAATGGTTAAAATGATACATTTTATGTTCTTCTTTTTTTACCACAACTAAAAATATATTTAGAAAAGAATAAAAATGATACCACTACCCTGTGTTTCAAACCCTGTGATTTGCAGCCAAACATACACTCAGTGGAAAATTTGTAGCCTTAAATGTATTTATTAGAAGGGAAGTTTGAAAATTAATGAAACAAGCTCTTAATTCAATAAGCCAAAACAAACAAACAAAAACTATAGACCAAAGATAATAGAAGGGATATGTTAAAGTCAATAAAAGCAGAGACTAAAAGGAAAAAGTTTAAAAACAGAAATGATCAATAAGACTAAAAACAGGTTATTTGAAAAGCCAATAAAAAAGACAAATCTTTGGCAAGTGTGACTAAGGAAAAAAGAAGAAAAAAGCAGAGGAAACAAACAAACAATATCAAGAACATGAAATGGGACATAATTTTTAAAGAGGAATACTTTTAAATTATGAAAGAATTCTAAATATGACCATATACCAAAACGATTGTGAAAACCTGAATTTATAGATGAGTTTCTTGGAAAATATTTGAGTGATGATTACAGAAGTATACATAATTATCAAAATTCATCAAAATAAACACAAGACTTGTGCATTTTATTGTGTATCAATTACAACAATTTTAAAACATGATAAAAATTTATTATCCATCAATGATTTCTCTCTACAAAAAGCTCTAAGATCATATACAATTTAGAGAAAAATCTACCAAATTTTCAAAGAACAGATGACAATAACTATGAGCCTAAAAACTTATAGAAAATTTCTCAAAATAATACTGAAACCAAAAATTGCAAGTGTAGCATAATAGAATGAGAGTGTTGAGTAGCTGCACTTATAAACTTATATCTACTTTTATAATTATTAAAAAATCAAATACTTGGTCACATTAAAAGAACAATACACTATGACCAAATGGAGTTACCTCAGAAATATATAGATCATTTAACATTAGATACTTTAAAAATAAACTCACTACATTAACAGATTAAGAGGAAAGAGAAAGTGATCTGCTCCATAGATACTGTAAAGGCAGGTTTTAAAATTAAAACCTGTTTCTAATGGAAACTTTATCATGCTAGGAATGCTTAAATTGATTTTTTAAAAAAATATCTCTTAGAAATCTACAGAAGACATCGTAGTAAGCGGTGAGACACTAGAAGCATTCTCATTAATGTAAAGAACTTTAAGGCAAGGATGCGAGTTATCACTGCAAATATTGAAGATTGTCCTGGAGGCTTTTGCCAAGAGAGAAAAAAACCAGATGAAATATAAACTGATAAAATTTTCTAAGTATTGGCAATATAATCATGTACATAGAAAATTCCATAATATCAATTAATAAATTGTCAGAACAAGTAAGAGCAAGTGACTTTCTTTTATACCAGCAAAAACAATTTTAAAATTATAATAGAAAAATTCCCATTCATTTTTCAAGAACCTATAAAACGTCTATTTCTAGGTTCATAATTTATTAGAATAATAACAACAGTAATCATAAAATTTGGAATTGTGAAAGACCTATATGAAGCAAATTATAAAATTTTGGAAGACATAAAAATAATTGATTATAATGGGAAAATATACTGTGATAGTGGATGGGATGACTCTTAATTGTTAAAATGTCAATTCCCTAAAATGTAATTATCAACTGCAATTACAATAAGAATGTTTAAAGGGATTTTATAAGAGATGCCAAAATTCATCTGAAATAGAACATGTACAAGAATAGACAAAATGATTTGAAAAGGCATGAAAAAAGCAATGAGGGAGAAATCTGTTGTATAATATAACAAAGCATACTATAAAGTTATAATAATCATAATTGAATGGTACTGATCCAGGTATAAGCAAGTAGATAACTAAACAGAATAGAGAATACAGAATGAAACCTACCCATGCACAGGAATTGAGTATATTGGAGGTGGCACTGCAAAAATGTTTTAGAAAGGATGGAATATTCAACAAATGACTTGTGGACGATAAACCATATAATGTGGAAGGAGGAAACAGCGTAAAGTTACCTTATCCTTTCACAAACATAAATTTATCTATAAAAGTACTAGGAGAAAATTCAGGATAATATGTTTATAATTAGCAGATAAGAAGAGTTCTTAAGACATAAAATGTAAAAACTACAAAAGGAGAAAAAAACTGATAAATTTGACCACATCAAAACAATAGTGAAAAAAAACTAGTGATAGCCTGGGAGAAGATATCTGCCTACTACATATCAGACAATAAATAATATCCAGAACATATCATGAACTACAGTGAAAAGAAGAGACAAATCACCTGATAGAAAAATGGGCAAAGGCTATGAACACGCAATTCCCAGGAAAGGGTAAAGAGATGGACCTGAAACTTTGAGGGAGGGGAACCTGACTCTTTTATCAGAGTATCTGTGGTCCCAAGAGTGTCCCAAAGAGTGAGGCAAACCCACTCGTGGTTTTTTCTTTTCTTTCTCTCTTTCACTTGACCCAAAACATGGGTGCACTTGTGAGAAGTGGGGTAACTAAAGCCAGACAACCAAAATGGGGAGAAAAGGGGGACAGAAAGTATGGGGGAGATTGCAGAGAAGAGGGAGCTTGGGAAAACAACCCCATGAAGTTGTCTATGAAATCCTGGGCTCACCTCTGAACTGGGCATGCGTGGATCTAATCCTAAACAGCAACCTCAGAATCTGAGAACTAAACTAAGAGATAGAGTACTTCCCAGGACCCAGACTGACCACTGGGTGGCATACATGCAGGACAGACCTGAATAGCACTGCAAAGGTTTGAAAATGGAACTCATTTAAAACCTCAAACCACAGGAGGCTACTTGGAACTTGCAGCTGGAACCCAAGAGAGTCGATTGCCTCTAAAAACAATGTATCAACATTTTTCATAGGATTTAAACAAGACCCAGAAACTGATAACATAATATTCACAACAACTAGGACATAATCCAAAATTACCTGGCATACAAAAATCTAGGAAAATCTCAACTGCCATGGGAAAAGACAGTCAACAGATGCTAATACCAATATGACATGAATACTGGGATGACTTGACAAAGAATTTAAAGCAGCTGTTATACAACAAGGATGAGACTGTTAAAATGAATGGAAAGATAGAAAATCTCAACAAGGAAATAGAAGCCATAAAGAAGAACCACATGGAAACTTTAGATCAAATAGAATAACCAAAACAAAAACCTCATTGGATGGACTTAGTAACAGAATGGAGATGACAGAGAAAAAGTTGTGAACTTGAATATAAGTCAGAAGAAATTATCCAATCCGAACATCAGAGAGAAAAAGATTGAAAAAAAGTGAACGGAGCCTAAGAGGTCTGGGGGACAATATTGAATGATCAAACATTTGTGTCATCACAGTTGCAGAAGGAGAAGAGAAAGAGTGTAGTGCAGAAAAAAAATACATGAAGGAAAAAGGGTAAAAACTTCCAAAATTTAGTGAAAGATATAAGCTTATTTGTTCAAGAAGATAAATTATCCCAAAGATAGTAAACTCAAAGAAATCCCTGCTAGATACTTCATCATCAGACTACTGGAACCCAAAGGCAAGGAAAAAAGCCTTGAAAGCAGGAAGAATAAAAAAAAACAATGATGCAGTATTTCTTACAGAGGAACAATGAATCAAGTGATTACAGACACCTCATCAGAAACCAATGGGACCAGAAAGAACAACATTTTGAAAGTACTGAAAGAAAAGAACTGTTCTGTCTCCTGATTGTGGTAGTTACACAAATCTTTACCTGTGTCAAAATTCATAGAACTATACACCAAAAAAGTCAATTTTCCATATGTTAACATAAACAATAAAAACAAATTTTAAAAATACAATTCAGGAGTAGACTTTTTCACCAGTCAAAACACTGTTTTAACACAGAAGGCAATGTCTTTGCAACTTCTTCATCTGCACTGTCAGCTACCCAGAGAGCTTAAAGTTGCCAAGCACATTCCAGATTCTTAAAGCCACTAAAGTGGACTCTTCTTGCACTAAAGTTAGGCACTTCTGCAGGAGTTTTAGCTTTTTTTCTAAAGGTTTTCACACAACACTAAGGCTTCATCTTTAATTCTAAGAAAGCTTGTCTCTCATGGCTTCCAAACACTAACATGCTGAAGAAAATCACACACAAACTAGCAGAATTTCTGAGTTATGCTGACATTATTGTTTATCGATCATATATGAGATAATCCTCATTAAAGAAACATATTGTAGTGGAACAGAGTGTATTTGATAACAATGGGAAAGGAATACACAGAATTAAAGTGTTCTAAGGTCACTTCATTGTCCAGGAAATGGATAAAGATATTGGTTAACATTAATCTTTGGTAAATCAAAGATGAATGTTCTAATTACCTGGGTAATTACTAACAAAATTAAAATGGAGCATACACTTAGAAGTTAATGGAGAGGAAATGAAATTATTAAAATATATATCTAGTCAAAAATAAGAAAAGGATAAAGAAGCTTGGGGCCCATGAGACAAATAGTAAGCACATAGATGGAAATTAAATTGAAATATATTAGCAATTAATTGTCAGACTACATAAAATCAAAACAAAGCACAATTTTATATACAAGCTATATGTTATTAAAAAAAACAGAAAGGTTTAAAGTGAAAAGAAAGAAGGAAACATATGTAAATATTAACTAAAAGATAGCTGGTTTAGCCAATTTTAACATCTATATCTCTAACTGATGGAACAAGTACACTAAAGTCAGCAATATTTTTGAACTGATATGAGCAATACTATTAACAAACTTGACCTAGTGGACATATTTGTTGCACCTAAAAACTATAGACACACATTCTTTGCAAGCACATGTGGAACATTTACAAAAATTTACCATAAAGCCATAAAACAAATGTCAAAGGACTGGAAAAATCAGAGCATGCTCTGTGACTACTATATAATGATTCTAGAAATTGATAACAACAAAAGATAACCAGAAGTTGTTTGGATATTTTGATATTAATGAATACACTCCTAAATAACCAATGGGTTAAAGAATCACAATGGAAATCAGAAACTATTTTGAACTGAACATTAATGAAAACGGTAAATAACAAAAGTCTCAGCATCCAGAGGAAGCAGTATTTAGAAGAAAAGGTAGTGACTACAATACATATATTAGAAAAGAAAAAAGACTGACAAGAAACATTTTGAATGTAGAAAAAGTACAAAACAAATCCAAATAAATGCAAATGAATAAAAGAATCTATGAAATGGAAAAAAAGATGCAATGGAGAGAATATGCAAAGCTAGAAGTTTATTATTTGAAAAGATTTTAAAAATTGATGAACTCTAATAAGACCCATCATGAAAAAGGAAGGCGTATGCATCCAATAAGATGAATAAAAAAGGTTAAATAAGTACCAGTGCTACAGACTTAAAAAATATCATAAAATAATATTATGAAAAATTCTATATGAATTTGAAATTTCATATGTTATAGGGAAGTTCCTAGGAAAAAGTAAAACTCAAGAATAATAGACAACTAGAATAGTCCTATAGACTCCAAAGAAATTGAGTCAGTAATCAAAGATCTTGTCACAAAGAAAATGCTAGATGCAAATCACTGAAGTTTCCACAATTATTCAAGAAATAAACATTTGCAATCATACATGACTTCTTCCAGAGAATAGAGAAATAGAGAATAGTCACAATCTATTTTTCCTTTTAGGGGTTGGAATCATAACCCTGATGCCATCATCTGGCAAAGAAAGTATAAGACAGAAAATTAGAGACCACTATCACTCATGAACATAGATACAAAAATCCTTTAAAAACTGTTATCATATCAAATTCAGCAATAGATACAAAGAATAATGCATCATGATGAAGTTGCATTGATTCAAGGAATACAAGGTTGGTATAGTATTAGAAAATCAATCCACCAATTAATTTACCTCATAACAGACTAAAGGGTGTGAGGTCTATCAGTACATTTTGTATTGCATTGCTGTGATGGTTGCACAACAATATAAAGTCTTAGAACTAATAAGAGAGTTTAGTAAATTTTCTGGGTACAAATTCAATATAAAAAATCAATTACATTTCTTCAGTAAGGTTGCTGAATGCAATATCAACATAATCAATTGTATTTCTAAAAACTTGCAATAAACAATCTGAAAATAAAATTAAGCAAACAATTCAATTTACAATATCATCAGAAAGGATAAAATACTTAGGAATAAATTTAACAAAATAAGTGCAGGACTTATACACAGAAAACTACAAAACGTTGAAAGAAATTAAAGAAGCTCTCAACAAATGGAAAGTCATACCATGTTTATGGATTGGAAGACTTATTATTGTTCAGATGGCAACATTCTCCAATTGACCTACAGATTCAATGCAATCCTAACAAAAATCCAGAAATGACAAGCTGATCCCAAAATTCATGTGGACACACAAGGGACCAAGAATATCCAAAACAATCTCAAAAACAAAAACAAACAGTTGGAGGACTCACACTTTCTGACTTCAAAATTTACTACAAAGCTATAGTAACCAAAATAGTGTGGTGCTGGCATAAGGACAGACATATGGATCAATGGGATAGAATTGAGAGTCCTGAAATAAACCCTAATAGTCAGTTGATTTCCAACAAAAAGCCCAAAACAATTAAACGGAAAAAAGAATATTCTTTTCATCAAATGGTTTGGAAACAACTGGATATTCACATCCAAGGAAATAAGTTTGGACCCCTACCTCAGACCACACATAAAAATTAAGTCAAAGTGAATGACAGATATAAATATGAAGAGCCTTTATTTTATTAAAAATTCTTTATAATTTTACTATAAAATTCTTAGAAGGAAGCACGGGAGTAAATTTTTGCAATCGTGGGTGAAGCAATAATTTCTTATATATCACACAAAAGCACAATCAATAAAAGAGAAGATTGGTAAGTTGGACTTCATCAAAATTAAAAATTTTGTTCCTCAAAGAATATCATCAAGAGAGTGAAAAGGCAACCCACAGACTATGGAAAATATTTGCAAATCATGTATCTGATAAGAGTCTAGTATTCAGCATATATAAAGAACTCTCACAACTCAATAATAAAAAGATATATAACCCAATTTAAAAATAGACAAAGAATTTGAAGAGACGTTTCTTGAAAAAAGATACAAATGGCTAATAAGCACATGAAAAAGATGCTTGACACCATTAGCCATTTGGGAAATGTAAATCAAAACCATAACACAATATCACTTTGTACCCTCTATATGGCTATGATAAAAAAGACAGACAATAACAAGTGTTGACAAGGATGTGAAGAAATTGGAACCTTCAGACACTGCTGGTGGGAATGTAAAATCATGCAGCCACTTTGGAAAACAGTTTGAAAGTTCTCCAAAATACTAAACAGAGAGTTACCACATAAGCCAGCAACTCCACTCCTAGGTATCTACCCAAGAGAAATAAAATGTCCACACAAAAACTCGTACATGAATGTTTGTAGCAGCATTATTCATATTATCCAAAAGTGTAAATAACCCAAATGTCCATTGAATGGTGACTGGATAAACAAAATGTGATATATCCATACAATGAAATATTCAGCTATAAAAGGGAATGAAGTACTGATACACGCTACACCATGGATGAACCTTGAAAACTTAATGTTAAGTGATGGAAGGCCGTCACAAAAGACCACATGTTGTATGATTCCATTTACATGAAATGTCCAGAACAGGGAAATTTGTAGAGACAAAAGTAGATTAGTGGCTGCTGGTCGGGGAGGAGCGGAGAACGGAGAATGATTGCTAATGGGTACAAGGTTTCTTTCTGGGACTATGAAAATGTTCTAAAATTAGATTATGATGTTGGCTGCACAACACTGTAAATACACTAAAAGTATTGAACTTTTATAATGTTCATTATTTAAACAGATGAACATTATGTTATGCTAATATCTCAATAAAGCTGTTAAAAAGTCAATATTCCTGGGGCTGGCCCCGTGGCCGAGTGGTTAAGTCTGTGCGCTCCGCTGCAGGCAGCCCAGTGTTTCATTGGTTCGAATCCTGGGCACGGACATGGCACTGCTCATCAAACCACGCTGAGGCAGCATCCCACATACCACAACTAGAAGGACCCACAACGAAGAATATACAACTATGTACTGGGGGGCTTTGGGGAGAAAAAGGAAAAAATAAAATCTTTAAAAAAAAAAAGTCAATATTCCTATATACAAGCAATAGTTAGAAAATTAAATTTTAAGAGAAGATACACTTACAATAACATGAACAAATATCAAGTACAGGAATACCTTATTTTATTGTGCTTTGCTTCATTGCACTTTGCAGATTTTGCATTTTTCATAAGACCCTATACCAGCAAAAAGATCACAACTCATGAAAGCTCAGATGATAGTTAACATTTTTTAGCAATAAAGTATTTTTTAATTAAGGTTTTACATTTTTAGACATAATGCGATTACATACTTAATAGACAACAGTATAGTGTAAACATAATTTTCACATGCACCAGGAAACCAAAAAATTCATGTGACTCGCTTTATTGAAATATTCACTTTATTGCAATATTTACTTTGTTGCAGTAGTCTGGAACCAAACCCACAGTATCTCCGAGGTATGCCTGTACCCAGGAATAAATCTAACAGAATATTTGCAAGACCTCTCTAGGGAAAATGATAAAACTTTGTTAAGAGAATATCAGAAGACCTAAAAAGAAATGTCATGATCACTGGCTAAGAACTCATATGAAAAGGATGGCCTTCCAGTGTCCAGTTTGGCATGTAGAGAGTCTGGAAGTCATCACCTTCATCCTCACACAAGAAAAAAGCTGAACAAACTGAAAAGCAATAACTCTTCTTAGATCCACAGAGAAATGAGGTCATAGGGCAAACTGCTACCCTGAAAACTGGAGAAACAGACGGATCCAGAGAACCGGAGCTTACCAGGAGAATCCCAGGACCAGAAGCCACAGCTGGAGCCATTACTGGTAGTAACACAAACTATAATTGACGAACGGCTGGCAGCTCAGCACAGACAAGCTTGAGAGTTAAAAACCCTGAGAGGTCAGTCTTTGGGATCTCCAACACTTTTATGAGTTTTACCTCCAGGAGCCCACCGGGCTCTCACTGTAAAGCTTGGGGAAGGGTCCTCTTGTGCTTCTAGCAGGGTGAGGGGAAAAGTAACCATTTGGGAATTCACCCAGAGCTCTCTTTTCTCATTAACATGGCCTGCCCTCGAGGGAAACTATTGTAGCAGAGCCTGACTTGAGTATTTCCAAAGCCTAACCAACCTAGGGAAAAGGAAAGACCTGCCTCCAGTCCCCTCTAGCCTTCCTGTCTCACTTAAGGGTTGAGGGAGCTGAGAAGCACTTGTGAAGGCAAGGGACACACACCTACTAAAAGAGTGAGACCTAATCATAGGACTATAGACAGCTTCCCCTCCCTCCACATTTTACCACCACATAACAGAACACACACACAACAAAAGGGGATTACAGCTAAAAGACTACACGCCTCAGATACTAAGAAAGAGTCTCCAGGGAAATCTAAAGGCAACAGAGGAGACAAAAACAAGAACAGTGGATGAAATTTTAGCCTCTGACACCACAGCTACAGTCAGCAGTGAACAGAGCCTAACTCCTAGTCACATAAACATAAAACTCACACTAATGACTAATGCCCTATCAGTTCCTTTTACGCAATACATCATGTGCAGCTTTTAACAAAAAATTCCAAGGTATGATAAAAGGCAAAAACACAGTCTGAAGAGACAAAGAAAGTATCAGAACCAGACTCAGATATTGCAGAGATTTTGGAATTATCAGAGTGGAAATTTAAAATAACTATGATTAATATACTGAGGGCTCTAATGGGAAAAAATGGACCTGGAAGAACAGATGGGTAATATAAGCAGAGATCTGGAAACTCCAAGACAGAATCAAAAGGAAATGGTAGAAATCAAAAACACTGTCACGGAAATGAACGCTTTTGATGGGTTCATCAGTAGACTGGACATGACTGAGGAAAGAATCAGTGAGCTTGAAAATTTGTTATTAGAAACTTCCTAAACTGAAAAGCAAAGAGAAAAAAGAATGTAAAAAAAAAAAAACCCAAAAAACCCCACAAAATATCCAAGGATTGCGGGACAATTACAAAGGGTGGAACATATGTGTGATGGAATGCCAGAATGAGAAGAGAGAAAGGAACAAAAGAAATATTTGAAGTAAAAGTGTAACCGCCAAAGGGGATCTTCTACTCACCACAGGACAAGCCAACAGTCAGGAGGCAAGGTGGTAGGAGAGAAAGGGTCTTTTTATTACAGCTTGCCAGCAAGGGGGAAGATGGCAGACTAGTGTCCTAAAGAACCATCTTAAAGCTACAAAATTTTGAAGCAGTTTTATAGAGAAAATGGGCTGAAAAGGGAGGGGGGGCAGGTCTTGGAATGTTGACCATCTGGAGCTGTAGTCCCTGAGACTACAGAGCATCCCTTTCTCTTGTCACTGGCGACAGATACTAGCAGAGGGCTTTTTCCAGAAGGTCATTTCATTCCTGGAAAAGCTGGAAGAACAAAGTTATTGCCTTATTGGAATAGGCAGGTCTATGTATAAGCCAAGGTTACAACAATAACAGAGCATGCACATTTCTCACAAGCAGACCTGTACTTCTCTAAGCTACATGCAAACTAGAGCATCGCTAACAAGGAAAAGGGAGTGTCTTGTGGGTCAGGGTCATTTATCGTCCTAACATGGTTCCCCTCTATAATATGCTAACCTATGTTAACCGTTGGCTGTCTTTACCTTAGCTATTTAGGCGGTGCAAACAAAAGGATGTCCATTTTCTCTAATTTGATCTCTAGATTCGTGTATTCCTAATCAAAATGTACAATGGGGTTTTTTTTTTAATGTTTTTTTCTTTCCTTTAGTGAAACTTGACAAGCTGATTCTAAAATACACACAGAAATACAGTGGGCTAAGAGCCAAGATCTCTTGAAGCAAATCAAAGTGGAAAAGCTTGCCCTATCAGGTATTAAGACAGTGTGAACACAGAGCCCATAAATACATATAAGTAGACTAGATTCAAGACATTGGTAGCATTGCACAACAATGGAGAATGAATGGCCTTTTTGATAAATTATTCTGGAGCTATAAAACACCTATATGAAATGCAAATGAAACTTAACTCCTATATCAAACGCTGCACAAAAGTCAATTCCAAGTGAACTATGGACCTAACTGTAAAATGCAAAACAAGAAAGATTTCAGAAGATAATATAGAAAAATATCTTCTAACTGCAGGATAAAAGTTTTATTTTAAAATAAAGCACAAAAACCACTACTGCAAAAGCAAAGATTGATAAATTTGACTACATTAAGGAGAAGAATTTGTTCATCAAAAAATCCAGTCAAGGCAGTGAAAAGACAAGCGCAGAGCAGGAGAAAATATTTGCAATATATATAACGACAAAGGGCTGTATATCTGATATATAAAGAATTCCTATAAATCATAAGGAAAAGGCAAATAACAGAAAAATGAGCAAAAGAGGTGAACAGATATTTAAAAGAGGATACTCAAATGACCAATAAATAGACAGAGAGGTGTTCAATCTCATTAGTAATCAGCACAGTGAGACACAACCATACACCCAGCTGACTGGTTGAAATGTACAGTTTCAGAGGACCAGTGAGACAGAAAGATCACCAAGACATAGCAGAAAACGAAAAGATCAAGCTGCAGAGCAGAAGACCTACTAAACCAAAGAAGTGATAACCTATGATGGGAACTATCAAGGCCGTGGTGGAATAACTCATTCGCTTCCAGCGGTCTGCCTACCTGCAGAGCCACGTTACCTACATGAATGCAAATTCTAATGTAAACAGTACTTCAAGGAACCAGTCCAGTTCCTGGAAACATCTGGAGGCTAAGGTGGAGAGCCTGCAATTCCCTCCCTTGGGTTTTCTCCCAGGGCCCTTGATTCAGCCTCCATGAGGAGTATGGAAGTTCCCTGACACAGGCACTGGGCAAGTCTCCCTCCTTTTTTGTCCCAGGCACTGAGATGGGCCCTTCACAGGGGGAGGCAAGCAGGACAAGGCAGTCTTTTGTTAACTCATTAAAACTAATTTATTCTTTGGGCAAGACTCCTGCTCAAAACGTGTGATGAGTTAATGATTGTCGCTAATTGAAATATAATGGGAGAAGCGCTGGCTACGTTCCTTTAGGTATGCCCACACAACCTGTCAAGAAACCAGTGGGACCAGTTGTTTTGCATTTTAAGCCTAACAAATAAGCAACTTGTCATGCATTTGGAACATTCTTTTCTGTTCCTAAAAGTAGGGGGAAACATAAACATTCTGATGGAAGTTTCCTACTTTTGGAAGCAAGGGACAAACGTGGGCTTCCTGGCAGGGACCAGGACCAATAGGAGGCAGAGAATTCTAGAATAGGTAAGAGAAAAGCCAACTGAGGCATTAGTTGGAAAGGGCTTCCCACAGCCTAGGATGTAATGAGCACTTAACGAATGGTAGTGATGGTGGTGAAGGTGATGACAGTGAGGGTGGTGGTGTTATGATAGTGCTAATAGTCCTGAGGATGGGGGTCGGGGGTTGGGGAGGGTGAGTGTGGGGGATGGAGGTGGTGGGTGGGGTGGTGGTAGAACTGATGACAGTGATGGTTAGCTAATAGTGGTAGTGGAGCAGACGATGTTGATGATAGTAATCCTGAGAGCACCGCACATCAATCCCGCTTACATGTTCTTTCAAGACCCCATAAGAACTTCAGGAATTATGTGTGTGTGCCTCCTAATCCAGCCTCCCTCCAGCCCTCAGGCTGGCGTCCAGCAGAGCAGGCATCAGTGCTAGCCATGGTCTAGTTCCACAGCCAGTTCCTGAGCTGGCACATCCACTATCCTGGCCAAGGCCGGGCCATGGCAGTGCCAAGGGAAGCTAGAAGGCCTCGAGCTCCCCACCTCCATAAACCCTCCCAACACACCCCAAATAAAACTAATCACGTGACAATGGAGGTATTATGTAAGGTATGAGTCCAAACACCTTTAGAAAACTTGGCTGTTTTTGTGAACCTGTGATCAATCGAAGGAAGAAGTGTCTGCTACATGAATCCAGCTTCACAACGCGTCCCCCAGTCCACTCCACCCAGAATGCCACCCCAGGCATTCTGGCACTGACGTGGGTGGGGTCATTTCATTTTTTGTCCTCAGGGCATTGCACACTTTTCAGTGGTGTTTATTACCCATTGAAATTAATTTACCCCTTATTTGGAACAAGTGGGACTACAGAGAGTATAAGCAGAAAACACCTTTATTCCCACCTCTAGCTCAAGTCTCCATCCAGCAGGTCCCATGACTTTTGATCCCTCTTGAATAATAAAAAGCTTCTAGTCTCAAGAATCCTATGACTAATAGAACCAGTCCAGTGCAATAATCCTTCCTTCTCTCTACCATCAGCTTCTCCTGCACTGCCAGGCAAACAGTGCTGTTCTGGAAGTGCTTGTAGTACGGATTCTCTGGCCTCAGTTTCCTGATCTGTGAAACAGAGTCTATAATTAGACTGCACTGCTTCTCTCACAGGGTTGAGATGTAAAATAAGGGGGGAAAGTGGCAGAGCATGTCGCTTCCTGAATGTGTGGCCCTGTGGGGTGTGTGTCTCTAGAGTTTTGCACACCATGCTCTCTGGCCGTAAGACTCCTCCCAAATCCTGCCCCTGGGCCAACTCAGCTCCTGGCAAGCTTTCCTGATACCCCTGTGCTGAGTTTGGGCCCCTCCCTCATGCTGCCCTCTCTTGGAGCTGGTGCTTGTGCGTTCTTATCATCTTCTGAGATCCACCATCACCTTCTGCAGTGGTGTTTGTGGAATAGACAGAAAGAAAGAGGAAAGGAGGAGCGTTATAGTGCTTCATAAATGAGGATGGGAATTTACCAATGTGAGGTTGGTATTATCTGCAACAAGTGAGAAAGGGTCAAGCACCAAACACTCAAGCAGTGAGGAGGGCAGTAGCAGCACTTGGCAGGCATCCTTTCGGATCTTTCTCTACACCGATGTCAATGTAGAGTCTTGTTTGTTGTTTATTGTTTTCATTAAGTTCATCTTACTGTACATAGTATTTGGCAACTTAGTTTTTGTATTTAAACCACCAGGAATTTCTCCCTCGTCAGTTCCTCCAGATTTACTGAAATTACTACACAGTATTCACACTTCACCCACCTCCTGTGGGTCGTTTCTGTTTTGCTGACAATTACAGATAATGCTGTCTTAAGTTTCAGACCTACCAACAGTGTGAAGGCACCAATTTCCCTCATCAACACTTGATAGCACAAGTGAGTTTAATTCTTGATAAATGTTATTAAAAATAAAAGATCCTTCTCACAGCCTCTCTCTGATGTCAGGTGGGCTGCCTCCTTTCTTGTGTTTGTTGACCACTTATATGTTCTCTTCCATAAATTTTCTGTTCATATCTTTTGTCTAGTTTCTTTTCTATCAGCTTGTTTCCCTTAGTTACTGATCTGCAGTGTTTTATGTTGTCTGAAGATTAATTTTTGTCTATTATACTTTAACACACATTTTTTCCCTAGTCTGTTATATCACTTAACTTGGTGAATAAATAAACCATTTTGTGGCGTAAGGTTGTTTAATATTAATTTTTGAGAAAGTTGTAAGATAACTTTCTAACTTTATTTTTCTCCAAATAGATAATTTTTCAATGCCAATATTTGAATAGTGTTTTCCCATCTTAAGAAAATCTCCTTTAAATCATTTCCCCATCTTCACATGTAAATGTGCTCATTTCTGGCCTCTCCTTCATTCTGTGCCAGTGATATTTTTCAAATCCTTAGTAAGTCTCTACCATAGTCATCACTACTACCATCACCATCACTGTCTATCTCTTTCAAAATATTCTTAGCTCTTCCTGCACATTTTCTCTTCCAAACAAATTTTAGAATAAGCTTGCCAGGTTCATTTTATTTTATGTTCTCTTATTCCTTCTTTAATGCTCTTCCTTTATGTAGACCTGAGCTCCTGACCTATATTATCTTCCTTCTCTCTAAAGAATCTCTTTGAACATTTCTTGCAAGGCAGGTCTCCTGGCAACAAATTCCCTCAATTTTTGTTTGTCCGAGAAAGTCTTTATTTCCCTTTCTCTTTTGAAGGACAGTTTTGCAGGGTAGCGAATTCTAGGTTGGTGTGTTTTTTCTCTCAACATTTTAATTTCACTATACTCTTTTCTTGCTTGTATGCCTTCTGAGGCTAAGTCAGATGTAATTTTTATCTTTGTTCCTCTATAGGTAAGGTGTTTTTTCCCTCTGGCTTCTTATTTTTGATTTTCTGTAGTTTGAAATTGACATGCCTAGTTCTGGTGTTTTGGTTTTTGGCTTTTTTGGTTGTTTTGTGGGGTTTTTTGCCATTATCCTGCTTGATGTTCTCTGAGCTTCCTAGATCTGTGGTTTGGTGTCTGACATTAATTTGGGGAAATTTTCAGTCATTATTGTTTCAAGTATTTCTTCTGTTCCTTTCTCTCTTTCTTCTGCTGGAATTCCCGTTATAGAATGTTACACCTTTTGTAGTTGTCCCACAGAACTTTGATATTCTGTTTTGTTATTTGTGTTTTTTTTTCAGTCTTTTTTCTCTTTGCTTTTCAGTCTCAGAGGTTTCTATTGATAATGTTCTCAAACTCAGAGATTCTTTCCTCAGCTATGTCCAGTCTACTAATAAACCTATCAAAGGAATTCGTTTCTATTACAGTATTTTTGAGCTCCAGCATTTCTTCCTCTGCTTTCATTGCCCATCTGTCCTTGCATGCTGTCTATTTTACCCATTAGAGCCCTTAGCCTATTGATCATAGTTGTTCTAAATTTCTGGTCTGATAATTCCAATATCCCTCCATGTCTGGTTCTGATGCCTGCTCTGTCTCTTTAAATTGTCTTTTGCCTTTTAGTATGCCTTGTAATTTTTTCTCGATAGCCACATGCAATGTGCTGGGTAAAGGAACTGCTGTAAACAGGTGTTTAGTAATGTGGTGGTAGTGTGTGAGGAGAGGGGAAGCTTTCTATAGTCCTATAATTAGGTCTCAGTCTTTTTGAGCCTGTGCCTCTAGGCTGTGAACTTCACAAGTGTTTCTCACTTTTTCTCTTCCCTCTTAGGTGGGACAGGATGGCTAGAGGGGGCTAGAGTTTGGAATTTCCCTCCTCCAATATGGAAGGCTAGAGCTGACTGGAGTGGAGTATTTCCCTTTCCCCTGGTCAGTTAGGCTCTGGTTAACTAGTTTCACTTGAAGGCAGGCATTGTGGAGAAGAATAGAGTGCCATGGCGTATTCCAAAACGGTTCCTTTTCCCCCTCTCCTTGCTGGAGGCATGAAGGAATTTTTCTCTGATACTACTGTGAGAACCTGGCCAGGCTCCTGGAAGTAAAACTCACAAAAGTGTGGGTTCTTCCAATGACCGGGCCTCCCGGAGTTTTTAACTCTCTTACTTGTCCACACTGAGCCTCCAGAAATTTGTCAACTACAGCTCAGGCTTCCCTAACCTGGCAATGGTGCCCACGGTGGTTCCTGCTCATGAGTCTGCTCAGGTAAGCCATGACTCCCTATATTTGCCTGTCTGTCTCTCCAATCTTGGGGGCAATGATCTGTCCTGTGCCCTCACCTGTCTTATGGATCTGAGAAGAGTTGCTGATTTTTTAGTCTGTTCAGCTTTTTACTGGTTGTTAGGATGGAGGGCCAACTTCCAAGCTTCTTACATGCAGGACTGGAAACTGGAAGTCCCCACCAAGTTCACTTTAAAAGTTTTGTTTATAACTGCGTTGAATGTATTAGTTAACTTGGGAAGAACTGACATGTTTATTATTTTAGATCTTGGTATCCAGGAACATGGCTGACATTTCCTTTTATTCAGGGTTGCTTCTAAATAAATTAAATGACTTTGATAACGTTTGATAGTTTTTCATATAAGTCTTCCATATTTGTTGACTTGTTTATTCCTAAGTATATTGTATAGTCATTTTAAAAGCTATTTTTATAGGATTCTTTAAAAAAAAAAACCCAAAAAAACCCTGATTAGTTATTATTGGAACATTTTGAAAGTTATTCTTTACTAGGCCTTTTTCCTTTGTTTTCTGTTTGTTTTTACTTTTTTTAAATTAGTTCTAATAGTTTTATCAGTTCTAATTGTCAATCGAATCTTCTGCACTTTCTAGGTACATAATGAAATGCTCTGTAAATAATTACAATTTTTGCTCCCCCTCCCATATTATTTCTTGTGCATGTCTTACTGTCCCACGGGATTTTGACAGGTAAGGCCAGGGAGAACATCAGGTCATAATCCAAACTTACGGATGCATGGAAAAAGAAGCCACCATGAATGAGAGTCACAAAGGCACAAGTAGCTTTAGACTTCCAAGAACTTCAAGAAATGGATTATTAAAAAGGCATGTGTACAATGATTAGAGAAACAAAAGATGCAATGGAAAACATAAGCTACTAGGGTAATAAGAGATATTTTTACAAGAAAAAGATAGCTTTTAGAAATGAAAAATACAGCCGTTGAACTTTGAAACCCCAATCCATTAAAAAGCACAAGAGCCAAAACTGAAAAAAAGAATTGTTGAATCAGAAGGTAGGTTACAAAAAGTTACCCAGCATGCACTACAGAAAGTTAGAATGAGGAAAAATATCAAAGAAAGGTTAAGAGACAGAGAAGATAGAATAGGAAGAGGCAATATTAGCCTTCAAAAATATTTTGTTTCCCTCTTATTGTTAGGGTTTAATTAACCCAACAATAAACTCTAGTCCTATACCCACAACTTGGCATTTTCTCCCAGACAACAGGAAGTTAATCAGATGCTTACCGTGACAAGTACATTTGTTATAAAAATATATTTTCCTTAGATCTTCAAAAATAATTTCAAGGCCACTTCCTGGTATCCTGTGCCTAGATGAGAAAGTGTATTTGTAACAAAGGTACTATGCACTTTCTAATTTCACTACATAAATTTCTTTTTAAATGAAAGATAAATCAAGGAACCTAATTCCTGGGGCAGGAAGAAGTGAGGGAAGGCCATTTATCCTGAAATCACCAAGGCACTTGCTGGTGCCTCTCTTTCATGGTAGGGCAGCCAACAGTGTCAACTCTCCAGAATGACATTCTAGGTGATGTTTTTGCTGGCGAATTAGAGCAGGGAGTTGGTGATGTCTAGGTCATGGGTCATTTCCTTAGTGGCTCACAGCCACAGGAGGCAGCCCAACCCCAGTAGGCGCCCTGTGGTCTCACGTCCAGGTCAAGAGGTCAGGGCCATTGGGCCGAAGTTGTTGCCACTACCAGAAAAGCAACTCCAGGGACTCTGGCTGGATCGTGTACATGCATAAATGTAGGTTGAGTGAATACGTGAACATATGAGACAGACACTATGCAATGTCATGGGGCAAAGCTGTGGGAAAGGCATCCCATCAGTGGGGTTCATGTAAAAACTCCCTACACATGGTCCTCTCACCCTGTAGATGGCACCAGGCAGGGGAGACACTGAAGGGAGAGTGAAGGGAAGTTACAGCCTGGTTCACATGGACAGAGGAGGGAGCCAGCAAAGATGGGAAAACCATAGGGAATGAAGACCAAATTGGACAAGACCTAGGGGATCCAGGATGGGAAGGGACAGTAGTGCTGGCAAGAGAGCGAGTGAGATGAGAAAGCTCTTCTGAAAGAGAGGAGGGGGGGTCCCGGGAGCCCTGGATGGGGGAGCTACCAACCAGGGCTGAGTCGAGGAGGATGGGGCCGGGGAGGCAGGGGGGTGGTCAGAAAAGGAGGGAGATGGGTAGAGATGAGGACAAGGGGGTTGGCAGGGTCAAAGTGAGGGAGAGGACAAGGAGGACAGTCCATGGGATACCAACTTGACAGACCACAGCACAAAGTCAACTTGAGATGAGCAAAGAACAGCTGAGCTTCCTTCTTTTTGATTTTTTGAAGATTGGCCCTGAGGTAACATCTGTTGCCAATCTTCCTCTTTTTTTTTCCTCCCCAAAGCCCCAGTACATAGTTATATATCCTAGTTGTAGGTGCTTCTAGTTTTTCTTTGTGAGACACCACCTCAGCATGGATTGATGAGCAGTGTGTAGGTCCACACCCAGGATCTGAACCAGGGAACCCCAGGCTGCTGAAGCGGAGTGTGCTAACTTAACAACTGTGCCCCCGGCTGGCTCCCAGTCGAGCTTCCCTGGCCTGGCTGTTGCTTAGAAAATGAGCGTGAGGTTGTGCCAGGGTCAGCCTTCCTTTTTCCTGAGCACCCGGGACCTCAAGGCCTACAAGTCAGCCCCCTGCCAGTGGCGGCTTCCCTTCTGGAACAGTCCCCACCATCCCCAGCCCAGGCAGTCCTGTCTAGTGTGACCACCCTAGCCTTGCTTTGTTTCCTGAGGTTTCCTCCCCTCACCCTCAGCTTCCAGGGGAGGGAGGTGTTGCTTCCTTGGCAATCCTTCTGCAATTCCTGCCCAGGATTGTGGAGTCTCCAGCTGTTTTGGAGAGTCAAGCTGTGCCATACTTGTCCACTGTGATGATCTAGACAGGCCCTTGGTGAGGAGGATCCCTGTCACAGGATGGCTCAGGCAGCTGTGGGGAGAATGGACTGGAGTAGGGGAGGCTGGAGGACACCCCATGAGGAAGGGGTTGCAGTTGTCCGAGCAGGGCTGAGGGAGGCCTGGGCCAGAAGGGTGGTGATTGAGTGAAGAGAAGTGGAGGGGCAGGGACACATTTTAGAAGTAGTGGATTGAGTGTGGTGGGTGAGGGAAAGACAGGAACCGAGGCTGCTCTCTACCAAGTGGCACTGAATGTTGTCACCTGAATGACAGATTTCCAAGTAAGAAGTGGACTAGGTGAGTGTGTGACAGCCCAGTGTTTTCTCCCAGCCTGGGAAACCCGAGGGAGGGGAGCAGATGTCTGTTTTCCTGAGACAGGGCAGAGGGTGGGCAGGGCCTCTAGATCACTGGATGGGAGCATGAGGGACCACTTTCTTACGTCCAGCCTCTGCAGGGACTTCCCTGAGATTCAGGGCCAAAGTCTCTGAGCCAGCTCCGGGGAGCTGTGGGAGGTCCAGCCTGGTGGGACCACCTCAGGCCTGTCCCAAATTCTCCCAGCGCCTGCCCTGGGTGCAACCATGGCAGTCTGGGCCTGGAGGCCTGGCCAGATGCCTCTCACCATCCTGAGAAGAGAAATCCCCCTTGACCTAATATGATGCAGCTTTCCATAAGATGGGCATTTTTGGATTTTACCTCTGGGAAATGGAATATTTGTTTTCCAAGAAACAGATTCTTGGATAGAAAAGACTGGATTTACAAATTAAAGTTTTAATAAAAATGCAGGGGGCAGGAGGGCGGGAATGAAGGATGGCAGTCTGACTGATTCCAGCCAACGCCACAAGTGGTTTTCTTTCTGTCAGGATGAGGCTCAACTCCAGGGTGTGTGCAAAGCTGTAGTCATACCCTGGGACTGCGGTGGCCTGAGCCACTGGCTTTAGAGGGATGGGGGGCATTGAGGTTCACAGATGCAGTCTTTCATCACTTCACTGGAGCCATTTAGAAAGCCAAACTCAAAGACAGAAGTGATGGCCACTCAGATGAACAATGACCATGCATGTCCAGGTAACACACACACAAACCCCAGCAGCATTCTCATCCCACAGGCAGTGGCTCGAGCAGCTCCCCCTCAGAGCAGGGCACCACTGCCCCTCCAGAGATCAGGCTGTGTCTGGAGATGCCCTCCCCAAGTGTACAGGCTTCTTAGGTTTTACCCGGCCCCTGAGGAAGGCTCTCTGGGGCTGGCTCCCTGGGAGTGTCCACAGCTTCAGAGTCTTTCCTCCCACATACACTGCACCATAACTGGCTGGTTATGTGTTCTAAGACCCCTTCTGCCACCACCAGACTGGGAGGACAGGATGGCCTCCGTGCCATCTCCATTCCCAGGGCCTGGCAGAGCTTCTCAGTTGTTCTGGTTGAATAAACAGACCAATGACCAAATCCTCAACCAGCTGGTCAAATCTCTTCGGTATAGTATAAACTTACTGTTCCTGAGTGGTGAGGAGAAACAGGCAACTTGTATCTCCCTAAAAACCCCTCCCATACCCAAGACCTGGTAGGAAGATAAAGCAATGATGGGGTTGTATTCCTTCCCAGGCCTCCGTGCCCACAGGTCACCGCCTCAGCACTGAAGCCAGCATGGGAAGCAGCTGGGTTAGCATCCCGATCTGCCCATTACATTCTCCTGCACGCAGCTATCAGCTGACCACAGCTAATATACAGGTTAGCTATGGCCTGATGTGAAAAGATAAGATGAGCTGGGCCAACTAGGCTGTCTGTCTCAGAAATCTGATACAAAAGTAAGCAAAGAAACCGCCAGGGAGTAGCAGATATGTGGTGTGCACATGGTGGGGTAGAAAGGCCGAACTGGCCACGTGTAAGCCTAAGTTACAAACTACACACAGGCGGAGGAAGAAGCAAGCTGGCAGCCAGACAGAAACAAAGAGGAGAATTTAAGAGGCTGGGGATCAAGGACAGCCTCTTGGGAGAGATGACATGTGAGGTGGGTTTTGCAGGTGAGGGGGTTACCTAGATTGATGGGAAGTGGGGTATGGTGCCACGTTACAGGGAGAGCAGAGAGTACGCGTGAAGGCACAAGAAGGGTGTGTGTGAGAACAACTGATTTAGTATCGTGAGTAGAGAGGAGGGGAGGAGAGAAGAAGGTGCGTGTGAGGAGACAGCCAGGGCCAGATGTGCTAAGATGGGAAGTCTGACCACCATGCAGGTGGTCAAACATGCTCTGTGACTGCCTCAGCTCTGGAAACCCGCTTCTCACCATGTCAACCTCCCGAACCCACGGCTCCACCATAGGTCTTGTCGTCTTCCAGAATTAAGCCACCTCTAGACCCAATCCCAGAGCCTACTCTAACCACAAACCACTAACTCCTATTCCAACTGATTTCTCCTTGAGTCTAACGTCCACTCTGCAACCTCCTAGACTCAAGACTTCCAGGCCCTCAGTAGCCTGGCGTAACTCCCTTGCCCAGCTGGAGCTCATGGCTGACTTCCTGAACTACATCTCCTCACCCTAAACTCTCCCGCACTGCTGTCCTCACACCTGTCCAGAAAGACGCCAATCCTCCATCAACCCCAGGTCAGCCTTCTCTTCTGTGGCAGGCTGCCAGCTGGCCCCCCAAATTTATCCTCCTCATCTTCCATAGTAAAAGAGTTTTAGTTGGGAACAACGGCTGCCCAGGTAGACCGATTTCCCAGACTTCCTTGCAGCTAGCTGCTTACGTTCTTACCAACGGGATGTGAGCAGGAGTGATGCGTACAACTTCTCTCTCTCTCACCCAAAAGGAAATTGTTTGCTTTCCACTTCTGCTCCTGCCCCCTTTTCAGGAGCTAGAACACCGATGTAGTGGAGACCCAGCTTTGGCCATGCAGCCATATTAGCATAGCCTACAGATTGGCAGAACAAGATGGAAGGGACCTAGGTCCTGAGTGGTTCTGGAAAATGAGCTACTCCACTGCCTGGGCTACCCTCCTCCCTTTGGACTATAATGTGAGAGAGAAATAACCATTTATCTTATTTAATCCACTCCTTGCTACAGCAGATTATCTACAAATTCGCGAAGAAAAATGCCATAACCAATCAACAGTACCACCATAGATTCCTTGTCTCCAACCTCAGCTGAGTTCCACTTTCACTTGATCTTCATCAGCTCCCTTGCAAATTTCCCCCAGTAAAGGCTGCAAGCTCTCATGATGCTTATCAGGCTCCTATCCAACCTCTCACTCTCAACCAACAATACTGTCCCTTACGGCACCACAAACGTTGAGACCACCAGGTAGGGCCTCCCACCATGTCCCACCCACCCCTGCTCTCCTCCCCTCGTATCCCAGGGAGGTAGGTGTCCTTCTCTCCGTGCTCTGGTCAGATTCCCTGGATTAAAATCACAGCTCCACTACATACCACCTGTGCAACCTATGGCAGCCTCCCTTTCCTCAATTGTACAATGGAGATGATGACAATATTACTTAATAGGATTGTGAGGACTAAATGAGAATAGTACACATACAGTGACTAGCAGAATGCCTGGTATATAGTAAGCAATGACCACCTACCACTAATATTGCTAAAATAAATGTGACCATGTCACTGTCTGACGGAAGCACTTCACTGAAGCTCCCTCCCCTACAGAACAAAGTCTGAGCCTCTCAATGTGTTAGGCCCTTCATGACACATCTGCCATTTACCCCTTGAATCTTCTCTCTTGCCACTCTCTGCCTTGAACACTTTGCTCCAATAATACCAAACTGCCCACAGACTTAAAAATATAAAATAAAATCAACGTTCACTAATTCAACAGGTATGTATTAAAATCCCCACTTTTGTAGTATTAGTGACTATTCCAATAAATTAATTCCCTTTCCTGGAAAAGAACACTCACCTCCCTAAAAATCACCAACACAACAAAGAGTCTATTTTTCATCTTGTATCTAGGAAATGGCACTGAATTCAGTTTCCTTATTTGTAAAATAAAAGTTAGGGTTACCCTCCCTTCAGATCTAAAATGTGATGCTATGCTAAGGTGGCTGTGGGGAAAAAAGCAATCGTTGTATCTACTTTTAAATCTTATTATGCTCTTTAAAAATGTACTTGACATGTTGCATCCTGTGGGAAGGGAATGAGGTGCCTTTAAGAGAGATATATGACACATGAGCCAGACAGTGAGGCTGGCAACAAAGGGATGCTGAAGCACGGGAAGAGGTCCCGAGAGGCTGGGGGAGACAGGGCCAGGCTGCAGCCTCCTGTCTCTTCCTTTTCCTGCCTTCCCAGAAGAGGTAAGAATAACCCTAGGGAGCACTTACCACAAGACAAGAGGCTGCTTAGCTGACCAAGAATGCCTGTCAGGTCAAATAAAGCTGCCCTCCTTTCAGCTAAGTCATCTATGAGTCTCTCTGGGGGAAAAAAAAGAGCAAAGGCCAAAGTGACACTGCCTAGAGATTCCAACACAAAACTTAAACATGGGTTTATCAAGCCAGTGCACTTCCTGATGAAGAGATCATGGTCAAGTTAAACCCATTCTGGCCTGAGCACAGTCAGAGTTAGAGGAACTTTATTCAAAATATGAACGCCGGTGCTTTTCTGGAGCCAGGACCTATGACCAATTCCTCCTCAAGTCCGTCAGTCTCCAGAGAATCCTGTTCTCTGATTATGCCGACTTCCAAGGTGATCTTTAGATGTATAGTAGGTAATGCTGTGGCCAAAGTTTCAATTCAAAAATTAACAAACCTTACATGAATGCAAATAGTCTAAATAAAGGCATAGAAAATACAGTCCAACAAAGTCATGTGATATAGCATTGAATGAATAAATAAATGTTCTTTAGGCTCTTTTAATAAGAATTTTTAAGGAGACATAGAGCCAATCTCTCTCTGGCTTACTCCCAAAGGCCCCAGGTAGTCAGACATGAAGCAAGAGCAGAGGCACTTGGTGGGAGACGCTGCAGGCCAAATACTGAGGAGAGCATAAACATCTTCGTGAGCCCAAATCCAGAAAGCAGAGGCAGAGTTACAGACCCATGGAAAACAATAGGGCCAGAGCCCACAGTAACAGCAATCACAAGGAAATAGATTTTCTGGATAGACTTGCAGGCTAAAAGGTTAGGTAATAACTCCTACCAGATTTTCTCCTCAAATAATGGCAGTACTCACCAACCTAGAAACAAGCTACGATCACTAAGACTTCACAATCACTGCACCCCCTCTCATATCTGACTTTTGATGCATTAAATATACTGCTAAAGGAGGCCAGATTCTGGTCCATTGCTCCATTTCTGCACAGGAGCAGACATCGCTAGTTGACCACCAACAACTAGTTGGTACTTCTCTACCAATGGAAGCCCAATTTTGCTCAGGGTAAGAATGTACTCACCTAAAAACTCAATTTCCTCAAATGTGCATCAACAGATGAATCAAGAGTGTATATCCATACAACGGAATATTATTTGGCAATAAAAGTAAATGAAATACTGATACATGCTACATGAATGAACCTCAAAAACATTATGCTAAGTGAAAGAAGTCAGACACAACAGGCCACATGTCACATGACTGTGTTTATATGAAAGGTCCATAGTGGGAAAACCTGGAGAGACAGAAAGTAGGTTAGTAGTTGTGTAGGGCTGGAGGTGGGGATGGAATTAGGAGTGACTGCTAATGGGTATCAGATTTCTTTTGGGGATGCTAAAAATGAATTTGATTGTGGTGCTAGTTGTACAACTCTGTGAATATACTGAAAAAGCATTAAATTGCACACTTTAAATGAGTGATATGTAAATTATATCTCAATAAAGCTGTTGGAAAAAAACCAATAAAACCTAACTTCCCAAGGTGCCTAATAGCTAAGGGTGTCCCTGTGCCACAGTTCTGACCTGTAAGACATTGATGGAAGTATACTATGGTACAGTCAATAATTTCTCATAAAAAGGACTCAGCATGGGGCCGGCCCAGTGGCATAGTAGTTAAGTTCGTGCGTTCCACTTCAGCGGCCTGGGGTTCACGGGTTTGGATCCCAGACACAGACCTAAACACCACTCATCAAGCCATGCTGTGGTGGCATCCCACATATAAAATAGAGGAAAACTGGCACGGACATTAGCTCAGCATCACTCTTCCTCAAGCAAAAAGAGGCAGGGTGATTACAGATGTTAGCTCAGGGCCAATCTTCCTCACCAAAAAAAAAAAGGACTCAGCTAACTCATATTTTTTGCCTATATATAAAATGTATGTATTCAATACACTTACGCAGGATATTCATGTGCCCCAGAGAATTGTTAAATGTTATCCTGCAATACTATAGGTAGAATGACTGTAGAAACAAAAATTATTGACAATGAGCTACTGTTTACATTTTTGTTTTCTAGCCCCATGAATTGTATCACCTCCTTTTGTATGGGGTGGGGGTGAGGGGCACGGGAGAATAACACCTGGTAAACAATCTTTCAATAAAGTCAATGAACTGCTTCATTTTGGATAATTATTTTCATGTATTACACTAAATAAAGTTAACCTTGTAGAAGTATGAAACAATTTGCCATTGGGCTAATTACTCCTGTAAGCAAAGAAAAAAGCAGAGAAAATGAAGTAAAAAGGTGGTTGGGAGGTGGGGCTGGGGGGTGCTTAAGCCAGCATTAGGGTGGGATCTGGTCTTCCCTACCAATCTGTCTCTTTATTTCGTGCTTTATTGGTTTATATTACATAAAAGTTAAAATTCTTCAAATTTGAATTGAATATCACATTGGTGATAGCACAGTATTTTAAATATGAGATAATGTTTTTAAGGAATTAGCAGACTTTTTTTGTTGAGGTCATATTGGCTTATAACATTGTGTAAATTTCAGGTGTACATTATTATATTTCAGTTCCTGTATAGACTGCATCATGTTCACCACCAATAAGCTAGTTTTTATTTGTCACCACACATATGTGCCTCTTTATCCCTTTGCCTTCCTCCTATCCCCTTCTCATCTGGCAACCACTAATCTGTTCTACTTAACTATGTGTTTGTTTATCTTCCTCATAAGAGAGAGATCATACAGTATTTGTCTTTCTGTCTGACTTATTTCAGTTAGCATAATACACTCAAGGTCTATCCATGTTGTTGCAAATGGCATGATTTTGCCTTTTTTTATGGCTGAGTAGTATTACACTGTATAAACATACCACATCTTCTTTATTCACTTATCCAGTGATAGGCACTTGGGTTGCTTTCACATCTTGACTATTGTGAATAATGTTGCGATCAACATAGGGGTGCATAAATCTCTTTAAACTGATTTTATGTTCTTTAGATAAATACCTAGTAGTGGGTTAGCTGGATCATACAGTATTTCTATTTTTAATTTTTTGAGAAATCTCCATGGTGTTTTCCATAGTGGCTGCACCAATGTGCATTCCACCAGCAGCATATGAGGGTTCCCTTTTCTCCACATCCTCTCCAAAACTTACTTCTTGTCTTGTTAATTATAGCCATTCTGACAGGCATGAGGTGAATGTTATTGTAGTTCTGCTTTGCATTTCCCTAATAATTAGTGATGTTGAACATCTTTTCATGTGCCTGTTGGCTATCTGCATATTTTTTTGGAAAAATGTCTGTTCATATCCTCTGCCCATTTTTTGATCAAGTTGTTCATTTTTTTGCTGTTGAGTTGTGTGAGTTCTTTACACATTTTGAAAATTAACCCCTTGCCACATATATGATTTGCAAATATTTTCTCCCAGTTGGTGGGTTATCTTCATTTTGTTGATGATTTCCCTTGCCATGCAGAAGCTTCTTCATCTGATGTAGTCCCATTTATTTTTTTCTTTTGTTTTCCTTGCCTGAGTAGACATGGTATTCAAAAAGATACCGCTAAGAGTCAAAGAGTGTACTGCCTATATTTTCTTCTAAGAGTTTTATGGTTTCAGGTCTTACCTTCAAGTCTTTAATCCACTTTGAGTTAATTTTCATGTCTGGTGTAAGATAACGGTCTACTTTCATTCTTTTGCATGTGGCTGTCCAATTTTCCCAGCACCATTAATTGAAGAGACTTTCCTGTCTCCATCGTATGTCCTTGGCTCCTTTGTTAAAGATTAGCTATCCATATATCTGTGGTTTTATTTCTGGGCTCTCAATTCTGTTCCATTGATCTGTGTGTCTGTTTCTCTATGAGGATCACGCTGTTTTGATTACTACAGCTTTGTAGTATATTCTAAATTCAGGGAATGTGATGCCTCCAACTTCACTCTTTTTCCTAAGGATTGTTTTGGCTGTTTTGTCTTTTGTTGTTCCACATAAATTTTAGGATCCTTTGTTCTATTTCCGTGAAGAATGTCATTGGGATTCTGATTGGGACTGCATTGAATTTGTAGATTGCTTTAGGTAACATGGACATTTTAACTATGTTTATTCTTCCAATCCATGAGCATGGAATATCTTTCCATTTCTTTATGTCTTCTTTGATTTCTTTCAATAACGTCTTACAGTTTTTCAGTGTATAGGTCTTTCATCTCCTTGCTTAAATTTATTCCTAGGTATTTTGTTCTTTTTTTGTGATTGTAAATGGGATTTGTATTCTTGACTTCTCTTTCTGCTAGTTCATTTTTAGTGTATAGAAATGCAACTGATTTTTGTATGTTGGTTTTGTACCCTGCAACTTTGCTGTATTTGTTGATTTTTTTGTGGATTCTTTAGTTTTCTATATATAGAATCATATCATCCACAAATAATGAGAGTTTTACTTCTTCCTTTCCAATTTGGATTCCTTTTGTTTCTTTTTCTTGCCTAATTGCTCTGGATAAAACAGCCAATACTATGTTGAATAAGAGTTGTGAGAGTGGCTACCCTTGTCTTATTCCTGTTCTCAGAGAAATAGATTTCAGTTTTTCACCATAGAGAATGATGTTGGCTATGGGTTTGTCATATATGGCCTTTATTATGTTGAGGTACCTTCCTTCTATATCCATTTTATTCATTTTTTTTTTTTATCATAAATGGATGTTGGACCTTGTCAAATGCTTTCTCTGCATCTATTGAGATGATGATGTGATTTTTATTCATTTTGTTAATGTGGTATATCACACTGATCGATTTGCAGATGTTAAGTGATCCCTGCATCCCTGGAATAAATCCCATTTGATCATGGTGTACAAACCCTTTAATGTACTGTGGTATTCAATTTTCTTAGATTTTTTGAGGATTTTTGCATTTATGTTCATCAGTAATATTGGCCTGTGATTTTTCTTTTTTGTGTTGTCGTTGTCCAGTTTTGTCATCAGGGTAATGTTGGCCTTGTAAAATGAGTTAGGAAGCTTCTCATCCTCTTCATTATTTTGGAATAATTTGAGAAGGATAGGAATTAAATGTTTGGTAGAATTTACTAGAGAAGCCATCTAGTCTGGGACTTCTGTTTTTTGGTAGGTTCTTGATTACTCTTTCAATCTCTTTGCTCGTGATTGGTCTATTCAGATTCTTTATTCCTTATTGATTCAATCTTAGGAAGTTGCATGATTCTAAGAATTTATCCATTTCTTCTAGGTTATCAGGTTTGTTGGCATATTGCTTTTCAAAGTATTCTATAATTGTTTGTATTTCTGTGGTGTCCACTGTAATTTCTCCTCTTTCATTTGATTTTATTTATTTGAGTCTTCTCTATTTTATTCTTAGTGAATCTGGCTAAGAGTTTGTCAATTTTGTTTATCTTCTTAAAGAACCAGTTCTTATTTTCACTGATCCTTTCTGTTGTTTTCTTAGTCTCTACTTTGTTTATTTCTGCTCTGAGTTTTATGATTTCCTTCCTTTACTGACTTTGGGCTTTGTTTGTTTTTCATTTCCCAATTCTTTTAGGTATAGTGTAACCTTGTTTATTTGAGATTTTTCTTATTTCTTGAGGTAGGCCTGTATTGCTATAAATTTCCCTCTTAGTACCATGTTTGCTGCATCCCATAGGCTTTGGTATGTGTGTTTTCATTTTCATTTGTCTCCAGGTATTTTTTTATTTCACCTTTCATTTCTCCATTGATCCAATGGTTGTTCAGTACCATGTTGTTTAGTCTCCACATACGTGTGACTTTCCCAGCTTTTTTTCTTGTAGTTGATTTCCAGTTTCACAGCATTGTGGTTGGAAGAGATGCTTGATATGATTTCAATCTTCTTAAATTTATTGTGGCTTGCCTTGTTTCCAAACATATGATCTATCTTTGAGAATGCTCTATGTGCACTTAAGAAGAATGTGTATTCTGCTGTTTTGGGATGGAATGTTCTCCATATATCTGTTAAGTCCATCTGGCCTAGTGATTCGTTTAGACCACTGTTTCCTTGTTGACTTTTTGTCCGGATGATTTATCCATTGACGTAAGCGGAGTGTTAAGTTCCCCTACTATTATTGTGTTACTGTCAATTTCTCTGTTGGTCTGTTAATAGTTGCTTTACATACTTTGGTGCTCCTGTGTTAGATGCATATATATTAATGTGTTATGTCTTCTTGGTGGAATGTCCCTTTTATCATTATATAATGCCCATCTTTCCCTCTCATTTTATTTCTTATCTTGTAGTCTGCTTTGTATGACATAAGTATGGCTACACCCACTTTCTTTTGCTTGCCATTTGCTTGGAGTATCATTTTCCACCCCTTCACTCTGAGCCATCCCTATCTCTTTAGAGCTGAGATGTCTTTTCAGTTTATTGTTGGGTCTTGTTTTTTAATCAATCCAGCTACTCTGTGTCTTTTGATCGGTGAATTTAATTCATTTAGATTTATAGTGATTACTGATATTTGAGAGCTTAATACTGCCATTTTATCTTTTGTTTTCCAGATGTTCTATATTTCCATTGTTTCTTTTTCCTTGTATTTCTGTCTGCCATTTCAGACTGGTGGTTTTCTGTGATAGCTTTCTCTTCAAGATTTGTGACTCTGCTCTTATTTTTTGTTTTGTGGTTACCACGTGGTTTGTAGAAAAGACCTCATAGATGAGATAGTCCTCTTTATGACAGCCTCTTATCTCCATTGGCTTATGCAGGTTCCATCCCTTTCCTCTTTCCCTTCTATGTTTTTGTGGTCACAAATTACTCTTTTTGTATTATAAGTTTCTGACCAAACTGAAGTGTTTATAGCTATTTTTGATGCTTTCTTTCCCTTTATCCTTTATGGTTGTTTGCTAACCTATCCTGATATAGAGCTGCAATTTTCTGATGTTGTCCATATATCTCCTCGCTCAAATCTTTATAACCCACTGCCTTTTTGTTTCAGGTAGGAGGGCTCCCTTCAACATTTCTTGTAGGGCAGGTCTAATGCTGATGAACTCCCTCAGCTTTTGTTTCTCCTTTATTTCTCTGTCATGTCTGAAGGATAATTTTGGTGGATAGAGTATTCTTGGTTGATAGTTTTTGTCTTTCAGTATTTTGAATATATTATTCCACTGTCTCTTAGCCTGTAAGGTTTCTGTTGAGAAGTCTGCTGTAAGCCTGATGCTGGTTCCTTTGTATGTTTTTCTTCTCTCTTGCCGCCCTTCATATCTTTCCTTTGTCATTGACTTTTGACAGTATTATACGCCTTGGAGAAGGTATTTTTGCATTGACATAATTAGGAGTTATGTTAGCTTCACGTACTAACATGTCCAGTCCCATCCTCAGGTTTGGGAAGTTCTCAGCTATTATTTCTTTCAATAAGCTCTCTGCTCCTTTCTCTCTCACTTCTCCCTCTGGGATACCTATAGTCCTTATGTTACTTCTCCTAATTGAGTCAGGAATTTCTTCATTTTTAAAAATCTTAGTTCTCCTCCACCTGAATCATTTCTAGGTTTCCATCTTTGAACTAATTCTCTCCTCCAAAAGGTCTACTCTATTTTTAATGCTTTCTAAATTATTTTTTATCTCATTATGCTCTTCATATCCAGAATTTGTTTGGGTTTTTTTTAGAGCTTCAATCTCTTTGGTGAAGTATTCCTTCTGTTCATTAATTTGTGTGTGTGTGTGTGTGTGTGTGAGGAAGACTGGCCCTGAGCTAACATCTGTTGCCAATCTTCCTTTTTTTTTTCTTCTCCCCAAAGTCCTAGCACATGGTTGTATATCCTAGTTGTGAGTCAGCCTAGCTCTTCTATATGGGATGCTGCTACAGCATGGCTTAATGAACTGTGCTTAGGTCCGTGCCCATCATCCGAACTGCTGAACACTGGGCCACCAAAGCAAAGCACGTGAACTTAACCACTTGGCCACTGAGCTGGCTCCTGTTCATTAATTTTATCCTGAGCTCACTGAACTGAGTTTTCTTGTAAATTGTTGAGTTTATGACTGCTATTTTGAATTCTCTATAGTTAGATTGTAATCTTCTGTTGACTTCAGGTTTGGTTTCTGGAGAGGTGTCATTTCCCTTCTATTCTGCTGTGTTACTGCAGTTCTTCATGGTGTTTGATGAATTGATCCTCTGCTGGAGCATTTGTGGTAGTAACCACCTTTTCTTATTTGGGTACAGCTTTGGTTACTTTGGTTTTGAGCTGCTTCTGATAGTACTTGACAGCCTGCACTTTCCACCCTCCACTGCCTCTGTCAGAAGCATTGTCAGCCCTCTTTGTGCTGCTTGCACCTCTGGGGTTGCTGGTGCCTTGCTGCTTATATGTCACTGCAGTCTCTGGTGACACCACTGGAGTCACCAGGCTGCGAGCACTTCTGCTGCTTCTGGGGTCACCTGGGTCTCGGGTTCCTCCAGTGTCTGTCTCTGGGCTCAGATGCTGCTGTCCTGTGCACCACCTGCACTGCTGTTCCCAAGGTGTCTGGGGGTGCTGGTTACACTGATGCCAGGGATGCTGGGTTCACAGGTGTTGGTGTCACTGGTGAGAGCTCAGGGCCCCAGGGATTTGTATGCAGCCCCTGCTGCTGGTGGAACTGGTGTTGCGGGTACCACTACTGGAGGCTGGGTCACCAGTTCTTCTGTGGTTCCTGATGCTTCTGGTTGCAGGTTCCAGCTGCCATGGCTAGGGGACAGGGACAGGGTAGGGCAATTTTTTCTGCTCCCACCCTGCTTGCTTGCAGCTGTGCAGGTTGGGTCGCTGTCACTGCCACCACTCCACCATCACATGGGTGGGACCACCGCTGCCACTCTGTGGGTATTTGCATACATGCACAGGGCCAGGCTGCTCTTGCCCCCACTCAGTTGCTCAGGCTGCTGTGTGAGGATCTGTGCCCCAGATCGCTGCTGCCAGGGGATGCAGAGGGGGCTGCTCCCTTACTTTCACTGCTTCCCAGGGGTCCAGTTCACCCATCTTCAGATGTATAGCTGCATGGATCTCTTACGCATTCTGTTGTGCTGTGTAGGGAATCCTCTGTTGGTCAACGGATATCTATTTGGTTGTACTTAGAGGGGAGAGACAAAGGGAACAACTCACTCAGTCATGATGCTGATGTCGCTCCCGCTTGACTTTTTTTTTTAAAGCCCCTCTAATTGCTTTCTTGTGCAAATTTAGAGGTATTTACTCATCAATTCATTAAATATTCAACCCTACCATGTGTCAAGCACTAATTAAGCAATGGAGATTCAGACTTGAGGGAAACATAAGTTCTTATCCTCAAAGAATGCACAGCCAACTGGTAAAAATAAGCCCCCATCTTACCTTTGTCAGAGTGCAAACCCAGGGAACAGGGGTGGAAAGCTCCTGGAGGTGTGGGGTAAGGTGTCAAGGAGCCTCCTGGGTGCCCAGGCAAGCTGGAGTGGATCATGACATTCTAAGATGAGCAGTACATGCAAAGGAAAGGACACATAAAACAGCACAACGTGCTCAGGCAGGAAGTAGTGAGTCAGTGAAAAAGCAGGAGGTGAAACTACAGAGATGAGTGGAGGCTTTGTGCACACAGGAGTTCTGAACTCTACCCTGAAGCTTTGGGAAACTGAAGAAGGGTTTTAAGCAGGGACAGCAGCTCAGTTTTAGGAGCATTACTCTAGCAGAGACTGGATGGACAGGTTAATGGTCAAGGTCAGATAAGCAGTTATGGAGGCAATGGGGTGATGATGGAGGAAAGCAAGGTGACCATGAAGGGTTTGAAGTCCTGAGAAGTGAACTCGACCGAGGCAGACTTACATATAATGCGAACGTTTAAAGTTTTGTGCACCACCTCTTTTCACTCTCACATTTTTTCCCCAACAAAAACATAAGCTTTACCAGAACCAAAGGGACTGGGGGCTAAAGAGGAGATGCTTTCGTTTGTAGACCAAATGACAAGACAGATGAATGTCTCATACCCCAAAGGCATTTTTCTCCCTCTAGTGGATTATTCCCAATAGCCTGAGAAACATTTTCTGGCACTGTAGCTTCATTTGGAAAACAAGCATGCTCTCCCCGCCTGTCATCGTCCCCCACCTCCCCAAATACAGTATTTCTTTGATCTCCTCTACTTACTGCTCCATTCCCTTCACAGCAAAACTTCAACAGTGTTGACTAAAGTAGGGTCTCCACTTTCCCACCATGTATTCATATTTCAACCTGCTCCAATCCTTGCTGCTTTTGTTGATAACCTCCATAATGCCAAATCCCACAGAGGCTTCTTTCTCCATTTTGAAATGCTTTTCTCCCTGGGCTCCCATGACTTTCTTCCCTAGACCTCATTTTCCTGTTTTTTGTTGTTGCTTTTTCCAACTACCGTAGCTTCTTCTCAGTCTTTTCTTGTTCTCTCTTCTTCCTTCGCTGGACCATTAAATGATGGCGCACTCATGACTCAGTCCCAGGACTTCCTCTCCATCTATACTCTCTCCCAAAGCAAGTTCATTCAGTATCATGGCTTTAAATATGGTCCATATTCTACACTCCTACCTTTATATGTTCAATGAGACCTCTTCCCTGAGCTGCAGACTCTCATCTATCTACTCGAAATCTCCACTTAGATGACAAACTGGCATCTCAAACATGGCCTACAATAAATTACTGATTCCACCTGCCAAAGCAAAATCCTGTTACTCCTAGAGATTTTCCATCTCAGTATATAGTTGAGCCATGCATTCAGATGCTCAAACCTCAAACCAACTAGTCATCCCTGATCACTCTCTGTCCTTCTACACTTGACTCCAACATCCAATGGATCCATGCCCTGTCTGTTACCTTGAAAATCTATCTCTAATGTGTCCCTTCCAATCTTCCATACCACCCAAATTGGTCCAAAACCACTACCTTTTCTTTCCTAAACTATGCGATGGTTTCTTAAAGAGTCTCATTACTTCCTCCCTTGCCTCCCTACAATCCAATTTTCACAAAGAGTTGGCATAATCTTTTCTAAATGAAAAATCAGATCTCATCACTCCCTTATTTAAAAAATCCTTGAATGAAATTCCATTGTATCTAGAATAATATATGTGTCCCATGGCCTACAAGGCCCTGCTGTCTGTTCCTTTGTCTCCCAGTTCTCACCTGGAATCTTCCCTTCCCTAACTACATTCTAGCCACACCAGCTTCTATAGTTCTTCCAGAAGCAGCAGCTGTAGGATGAATAAGAAGGGCTGAGACTGGACACCACTTGTTCCTGCTTTAAGGCCTCTGCAATTATGTCCCTTCTGCCTGGATCGTCTCATAGCTGGCTCGTTGTCATTCAGATCTCAGCTCAAATGCCACTTACTCAAATAAGCCTGGCTAAATATTACATCTAGTTATTCTCTATGATACCATTCTGTATTTTTTTTTTTTTTTAAAGATTTTATTTTTTCCTTTTTCTCCCCAAAGCCCCCCAGTACATAGTTGTGTATTCTTCGTTGTGGGTTCCTCTAGTTGTGGCATGTGGGACGCTGCCTCAGCGTGGTTTGACGAGCAGTGCCATGTCCGCGCCCAGGATTCGAACCGTCGAAACACTGGGCCGCCTGCAGCGGAGCGCGCGAACTTAACCACTCGGCCACGGGGCCAGCCCCCCATTCTGTATTTTTTTTCATAGCACTTACCAAAATCTTACTTATGTTCATTATCTGCTTCTCCTAACCAGAATGTAAGACCTAGAAAGTGAGGAACCTCATCTGTTTTGTTCCCTGCATATCTTGAGAGCCAGACATAGATTGAGCACTCAATAAATACATATTGAATGAATAACCCAATCCTCCTTGCTTCTACAAATACAATTTTCTTACAATGGGGGTGTTATAAGAAAGTACAGAATATAATATAGCTCTAGGTCACTAGAGCCAACTTATAATACAGTGCACTTTGTCAATTTGCTTCTTTCCTATAAAAATTACATTTTCTGCAAAATCTGTTTAGTAATATATACAATCTATGCAGAACCACTGGAAAAAGACCAGCCATGGAAATCTTATAACTGCTCTTTTCTTCCAGTGACTCCAGGTAGCTTACCAAGAAAAATCTATTTAAACTCTTATTAAACTACCTACTAAAACAAATACACAAATATAAAATAAAACAGCTTTTGAACTGATCTTGCAAATAGAACTGTGATTTCCAAACAATGCACTAACCTGAACACACACAAAAAATGCACTGAATGTTGGAAGGGATGCTAGAGATGAACCACTCCATGTGTAGAATACATAGCAAGTGTTATTATTTGTTGATTGAATGCCTTCTAAGATTGCAGGTTGTGAACAAAAACATCTGCAACTTATAAACAGTTCAAAAAGCTTTTTAAAAATCAGCCATTTAGGGGGCTGAGTATTTCATAAAACCAAAAGAACCAGTGTTAATAAAGGGTACACAGAAAAATCATGCTCTTGGCATGCTTGTGGCAGAGCATGTACTGTATGAACTATTTTTCCAGATGTGCTGATTCATAAAGCTTCTTCAAAAACAGCAAAAGCTTCCAAATGCTATGCATTCTCCCTTATATACCTGTGAGGATGAGGGTGGAGGCAGGCACCTGCAGGTCTACCTATTTAGGAGGACCACTCACCTCTGCCTTAGGCCAACCGTCACCAAGCATAAATACAGACATACCCCTAATTTAATGGTTCTGGAGAAAAGTTTCAGTGTTGTAATACTTCTTTGTAGTAATAATCCCAACTTTTTATTAGAACCCGGAGGCTGAGCAGAGTCAGCTGTAACTGTGTTAGGGCTTGGGAGTCAGAGTGAAACACCCATGAAATAAAACATGGATATCCAGCTGTTGCATGTCCAAAGGCTTATCAGACACAACCAATCACTCATTATGAACAATATTTTCAATAGTGACATAATAAAAAACAAATCCTTTAATTTTTCAAGTGTTTTAAAAAACAATTTTATACTTAAGTCAGCCTTGAAGATAAGCACAAAATTTACCAGTTTACATTTTTTTTTTACCCATAACAACTCAAGCACCCACTCCGTGCATAGCACTATTCCAGGTGCAATAAAAGAGATTCTTAACCTTAGAAACATGATTTCACTTTCTGGAATTGTATTATCTCCTTTTCCAGAGAGTAAAAATAAATAAAATCACCATTGTTTACTACTGACCAGCCCCAAACTCACTTTTCTGGCTCACGGAAACACTAATTTCTGCCAAATTTAAGATGTTTCAATGAACTCAGCTCCTACTTCCCCCAAAATAAGAAAGCAGAACTCTTTTCCATTAAAAAAAAAAAAAAGAAAGAAAAAAAAGAAATAATTTTCCAAGAAAGGGTAGTTTCTGGTAAGTATTTTAATTTCTTTTTTTCTCTAGCTTTTTAAAAAAGTTTTCTTCTCCAGTATTGCCTTTTCCTGTATAAGGCAAACCAGGCATCTTTTTATGCTGCTTTTCTTTTCCTAAGAAAAAGTAATGCATCTTGAAGACAAACCATTCCCAAGACTAATGATAAATATCGAAAAAACTTTAAAGGTAAATCAGCTACATTACCTTGAAAATAAAAAGCAGTTGGCACTAAGATAACTATTCCAAATATCTGTGTTTAAACAATTTTAAAAACTGTTTATTTATTTTGCAAGAATGTACCCCTAGTCCAAAGTAAGTATGTTTTAAAAAATTTTTGGCCAAAAAATTTACAAAAACCTTTTCAGTTCAACTTAATAAAAGTGATTCTAGAAAATATTCCACATTATTAAGTCTGTCTTAAAAGTTCAGATTCTAAAGCATTCCTAAGGCACGGTGTTCTGGAAGACAAATGTGCTTCTGTTGGTGTTGTGTGATGGATGAAGCGTCTGTGACTGGCTCTAAGTGAGCCCTGACAAGCACCTTCCTCCTGCTGCTGGGGGACTGTGAAAGGAGAGTCAGACGTAGGCCCCCAGGGCTGCATGGAACTCTGTGAGACACTGTACCAGCTGCTGGAACTTGGGCCTCTCCTCTGGATCTAAGGCCCAGCAACAGGCCATCACAGCAAATCTGCAGAGCAACAAAAACAGAAAATATGGCTAGTAACGATACAGTACTCCTAACTTTTTGGTCAATTTGATGCCAGTTATGTTTTCTGTCTAAATGTGGGCATGGAGAGGATGACATATTAAAAATCAATCAATATTACTATCTGTTGGCAGTTCTAAAATGAAAAGAAACTAAAACGAGTTATCTGGATTTTATGTGTGGATTTCAGTTCTTCATGACATCATATCAAAATATATCAGCAGAGGCTGGCCCTGTGGCCGAGTGGTTAAGTCCGGAGACTCCACTTCAGCGGCCCAGGGTTTCGCTGGTTCGGATCCTGGGTGCGGCCATGGCACCACTCATCAAAACTAGAGGGACCTACAACTAGAATATGCAACTATGTGCTGGCGGGGCTTTGGGGAGAAGAAGAAAGAAGAAAAAGAAAAGAAGATTGGCAACAGATGTTAGCTCAGGTGTCAATCTTTGGGGGAAAAAAATTTAAAAAATCAAAATACATCAGCAAATACAGAGATTTCATGTAAATACCTAAAACACAGTCAAAATTATAACCTATGCTATCCTGTATTTAAGTTATGAGAGAAAGAACTTGAGAGGAAGAGGAAGGTTTATCTAAGCCCTAAGAATCCTTGACCTACGGTAAAATCAGTGCAAAAGCTGCCACCTCGCCATGGTATAGAAACCCTTGGGGGATTCAGGAACTGAGACCACACTCATCTGTGCACTCAATTACCCTGAATAGCCTCCTGCCCATCCCAATCCCATTATATGGGAAGATTAGCTATATGATGAAAGCAGGAAACAGGAACTCGCTCACTCACTAGCCCAGAACATCTTCCTTATATATCTATTGACACCAACTGGCAAGGCAAGATGACAACGAGAAAGGCTTTTCATAACTAAGTGTGTCCTTAAGGTTATCTAAATAAAAGTCAGGTACTCACTCCATGCAGAATAATCGAAAGAGTATTCAGTGTTTTCTCACTACGTACATTAGTCTCTTGGATTAGATTAAGCACTACAAATATAAGACGCAAAAAGTCCTAATGTCAAATGCATTAAAGAGTGAACAAGTCTGGCTGACTTTCTGGTTCTCTATAAGAGTCTAATTCAAGTCCAAAGAGTCACTATTCTCCAAAGGGAAGTCTCTGTACATATGGACACCTGCTCTTTTTCTTTTATCCCAACATTGTAAACAAAATGAAACCCATGTCTTCAAGCTCAGAAAAACTTACAGTTCATCAGGACAGTTGATTGGCTGGGCTATTCGGTAACCATCTTTCAGGTACGCAGCCATCTCAAAGGGGTCGATGTCCACGTAGGGTGTTTGGCCAAGAGTCATGAGCTCCCAGAGTGTCACTCCAAAGGCCCACTATGGAGAAGAGCAGCAACACAATGAGAGGATATTGAAAACAGGTGTCAGAGTGCTGCTGCCTGTGGCTGTGTATGGACCAAAAACAGATGATCAACCAATTCTTAAGGAAAGCAAAATATTCTCTACAAAAAGAAGCCTACCATACTCAATTTCTCTCGCTGGGATAGAAAAGAGCATTCTAATGAAGGCATCTTTTAATGTGAATGTCATTATTGCACATTCTAAGGTAATTAGATCTGTTGGAAAGAATTGTTTTTAGTTGATTACAATCCCCACCACCCAAAACTGTTAATTACGTCTAAGATTTTCCTAATATGAAAATTTGTTTGTAAATACTATAGCTAGTCTGCATAACTGAGAAGTGGAAAATGAATATAACTTTAACTTAACTGGAGGGAAGAGCTTCTTGAATGAGTGTAATATGCAAATTATGTAAATTATAAGATGCCATGGATTTTTACTAAATTCCAATAATTTAAATTAACAGATGAAGGTATCCTGAAAAAATATCTTCCAACTTTGCTTGAGTAAAAGATTAGATTTATTTAAAATCAACATGTGAACTGTGGGTAAGAAGAGAAATCCTAAGCAGTGGCAACAGTGCTCATTCATGTGTCCAACCAGGGCTCCCCATTTTGGCCTACCCTGGCTACACTGTGGCTCATGGGGAGTGTGTGGAGGGCAGGCAATGTATCTACACAGAGCTGCTGCCATGGAGCCAGGAAGGACTCAGAGTATGGACTCCCGCTGATCTGCTGCCACTCGTGAACCCTGAGATCAGAACAGCTGAAGCTAGATGAGGAGGAGGATACCTGTGTACCACGGTATTGTGTTTATGAGTCCCTAGAAGTTCTAGACATTTTGCATCCTTTGTTTCATTTAATTTTCACAACAAACCTGTGAGAATCATTGGTAGCCTGATTTTACAGGTGAGATATCGGAGGCTCAGAGAAGTAACTTTCCAAATACAACTTTTTTTTTTGGTGAGGAAGATTGGCCCTGAGTTAACATCTGCTGCCAATCTTCCTCTTTATGCTTGAGGAAGATTGTCCCTGAGCTAATAGTTGTGCCAATCTTCCTCTATTTTGTATGTGGGATGTTGCCACAGCATGGCCTGATGAGCGGTGGGTAGGTCCATGCCCAGGATCCAAACCGCAAACCCCAGGGCACCGAAGCAGAGCATGTGAACCCAACCACTATGCCACCGGGATTGCCCTCCGAAAAAACAGTTTTTAATGAGTGAAGGAGAAAAACATGGAAAAAAGGAGAAAAAAACACAAGTCTAAAATAAGTCTGTTTACAAAGTTTAAGCACAGTGCATTAAATTTTAAGTTATTTTTCAATAGTAAAAAAATCCAGAAATACTCCCTAAAATATACAGATTTGTCTTAAAAAGACTTATACTAGTAAACAACAACTTTATTTCTTATCATAATCTATGCAAACAAGAAAACAATAGAACGGTATCTTTTAGAATCTTTAAAAAACTGTCAATGGAAAATTCTATACCAACCCAAAATATTCTTAAAAAATGAGGGCAAAATACAGAATTTTTCAGACAAACAAAACCTGAGAGAATATGTCACTGGTAGGTCTATGCTGCAAGACACATCAGAGCTGTTCTTCAGGAGGAAAGAAAAAACACTAGATGGAAATTTGGAGCTACTCAAAGACTGAAGAGTGCTGAAAACATATGAGTAACAACTAGGTTATTTTTTCCTCATTTTAAAATTTTCTTAACAGATTGTTTAAAGCAAAAGCAGTAAAAAAGTATTGCGGGGTTTATAATAAATACAGAAATAAAATGTATGCAGACAGCAGAAAGGATGGAAAGGGATAAGTGGAAATATTATATTGTAAGCTGCTTAAACATGAAGTGGTATAGTATTATTTGAAAGGAGAAGGTACACGTTGTAAACTCTAGTTCTTTTTTTTGAGGAAGATTAGCCCTGAGCTAACATCTGCCAATCCTCCTCTTTTTGCTGAGGAAGACTGGCCCTGAGCTAACATCCGTGCCCATCTTCCTCTACTTTATATGTGGGATGCCTACCACAGCATGGCTTGCCAAGTGGTGCAATGTACGCACCTGGGATTCGAACCAGTGAACCCCAGGCCGCCAAAGCAGAATGTGCTCACTTAACCGCTGCGCCACTGGGCTGACCCCTGTTGTAAACTCTAGAAAACAGGTTTTGCAACCTCAGCTCTCCTGATACTGTGGGTTGGTTAATTCTTTGTTGTGAGGGGCTCTCTTGTACACTGCAGGCTGTTTGGCAACATCCCTGGCCTCTACTAGATGCCCTCAAGTGGGAGAACTGAGAATGCCTCCAGATAGCGCCAAATGTCCCCTGGGGGGAGGACAAAATTGCCCCAGTTCAGAACCACTACACTAGACTGATTAAAGAAAATAAGAAGACACAATGACCAATATCAGAAATGAAAGAGGGAACATTACATCAAAAAATATTATGAACAACCCAACTTATGACAATAAATTCAATAACTTAGATGAAATAAACAAATTCCTTGAAATACACAATTAACAAAACAGACACAAGAACAAAGAGAAAATCTATATAGCCCTGTATCTATTAAAGAAATTGAATTCATACTAAAAATCTTTCCACAAAGAAAACCCTGCATCCAAACAGTCTCACTTGGTGAATTCTTTCAAACTTGAAAGAGAAAAATGATACAAATCTGTATTAGTTTCTTAGGGCTGCCATAAGTAAGTACTACGAACTGGGTGACTTACAGCAACAGAAATTTACTGTCTCACAGTTCTGGAGGCCAGAAGTTCAAACTCCAGGTGTGGCAGGGCTTTGCCCCCTCTGAAACCTGTAGGGTGACAATCCTTCCCCGCCTCTTCCTAGCTTCTGGTGGTTTGCCGGGAAACCTTGGTGCTGCCTGGTCTGCAGCTGCAGCACTTCACTCTTGGCCTTTGTTTGCCTCTGACATTCTCCTCTCACATGTCTGTGTCTCTTCTTATAAGGATACTAACAATATTAAGGTCCGCCCTAATTGAGTAGGACTTCATCTTATCTGCGGTGACTCTATTTCAAGCAAGGTCACATTCTGAGGTACTGTGGGTTAGGGTTTCAACCTATCTTTTGGGTGAACACAATTCAACCCACAACACAATTCCACACAAACTCTTTCAGAAAACAGAGAAGGAGGGAACACTTCCCAACTCATTTTGAGGTCAGCATTACCCTAAATAGCAAAATCAAAGAGTTCAAACTTTTGGAACTTAGTCTGTTTCATTCATAGTGACCATCAGGGTGGAGCAATGCCCATCCCTGAGGTCTGTGCTTTGGAGGAGGGGCGGGGCAGTGAACAGACAGAGATGGATGTATAGTTTTAAAATCTCCATAGAGACAGAGCCTACTGGAATTTACCTGAAAACTACTGGTTTAAGGGGAACATTCTACTCTGCTAAAAATGGAAAAATGACTTCAAATTAATACAAGTTAAAGGAAGATGCCTGCTTACATCTAGGTATTTGTTTAACTTAAAACCTTACTCTATATGAACTTTTATTATTGACAGTGATAAGCAAATGTAATGCTGAATTTTTTAACCAGTGTCCAAGCTCCACAGGGAAGGTAGTTCACTACACAGATCGAACAAAGCTCAAAGAAGAGAAACTGGCTGGGTGTTCCCACTCCTTCTCCATGAGATGAGATGGGCTTATCCTTATTCACTGATTTTGGCAGCAGCATGGGGAAGGAATAATCAATCCAAATTAGATTTTGGAGGAAGAAACTATGGGAACTAGTAAGAAGTGGAGACTGCCACTTTGTACACAGGAATAACCCCTACCACTGACAAAGGAGTACACTCTAACAACTTCTGACTGGAAGGGACTTTAACAGTAATATTGGAGGTATCTGAGACCCGGAGTACACACAGGTACCTAACAGTACAATGCATATAAGGTGACTTTAAAAAGTTTCTTCTTTCACAGTGCTTTGTCGACATTATCATCGCTAAGCATCCACCTAAGTTTCTCATATTACATAATGCAGTGCTAACAAACACCAAAAAAGAACAATAAAGTCAAAGGGTACACTGCAGTTTCATTTCCTCAAAAGCCAACAAAAATGATTAATTACATGCTGGCTCACCAACTCTTTAAAAAAAAAATCAAGACCAAACAGCAGAAGGATGATTTGTGGAAAACTTGCTCTCTAAAGCCTTCCGATAACTAAACCATTGAAAATCTAGACAGACTTATTCTATAATTTCCTTTTGTTTGACGTCGTTGGAAAGGGGGCAATGAGAAGGTCAAGCTATTTTTTCCAGAGTTTTATGAAAGGCTGCTGCTACATCCATTTAAAGAACATTTAGAGCATAACACTGTTCTTTTATTCTTCTTATTCCTCTTCTCCCAACTGTTATTTTATATCTTCTTAATATACAGGATATAAAAGAATTTTTTCATGAACAACATATACTCATGTGACTTGTCAAAAGTATATAAATAAAATTCTTTTTTACTCTTTAACGTAATGTTAACTAACGTTGGGTTATTAAGAGATTTCTATTCTGTTACTTCAGGAATTTATAATGCAAGGCTGACCTCAGGATACTACATACTGATGAGAAAAGGATTTTGTCCAATTCTAAATGATCTCATCTGACCACAGTAAGAGCACAATCAGCTGTTCTGTGGCTAGGCCCTACTGTTTCTACTAGAAACCTAACATCCCTTTCTCACATAAGCAAATGGGTTCAGACGACCAAAATGCAATTAATTTAATCTGGGGCAAGCTTTCCAAGCTTGCCTAAGGAGAAGAATGATCTGGGGTGTTTGTTAAAAGTACAGTTTCCCCAATCCTATCCTAATAATTCTGAAGTCTGGAACTCAATATTTTTTAACAAGAGTCCTACTTGGGTCTTAAGACCCAGCAAAATTAGAAACTAGTCTTAGATGTGCTAGCTGTGGTAGTCAGTTAGCAAAGACAGTTTTTAATTTATTTGTATTGTAATATGGCTGACATACAATAAACTGCACATAAAGTGTTTGATTTGATAAGTTCTAACACACGTATACACCTCTGAAACCACTGCCACAATCAAGATAATGAACATATCCATCACCTCCAAAAGATTCTTCCTGCTCTAATCCTCTTCTCCCAACCCTCCTCCCATCCCCCAGTAACCATTAATCTGCTGTCACTATAGATTAGTCTGCATTTTCTAGAGTTTTACAAAAATGAAATCATTCAAACCATACACTTTTTTGCCTAGCTTCTTTCAATGAGAATAATGATTCTGAGATTCGACGATGCAGCACGTATCAACAGTTCATCCCTTCTCGTTGTTGAATAGTAGTCCATTGTGTGAATACAACTGTTTGTTTATCCGTTTACTTGTTGATGGACATTTGGATTATTTCCAGGTTTAGCTATAAAAATAAAGCTGCTATGAACATCTGTATAAGGACATACTGATAAGGGCACAGGCTTTCATTTATCTGGGAGCAAAATGACTAGATATTGCATGTATATGTTTAACTTCTTAAGGGACTGCCAAACTGTTTTCTAAAGGGAATGTACCAGATTACATTCCCAACAGCAGTGTAAGAGAGCCATAGCTCCTCCATATCCTTGCAAACACTTCAGTCTTTTCAACTTTAGCCACACTAATGGGTGTGTAATGGTATTTCATTGTGGTTTTAGTTTGCATTTTCCTAATGACTAATGGTGTTGGATCATATTTCCATGTGCTTATTTACCACTTGTATATCTTCACTGGTGAAGTGCTGGTTCAAACATTTTGCTCATTTTTACATTGGGTTGCTTTTTTATTACTGAGTTTTGAGAGTTCTTTATATATTCTGCATATATGTCCTTTGTCAGATAGATAATCTGCAAATATTTTCTCTGAGTTTGACTTCTCTTTTCATTCTCTTACTACTGTATTTCAAGAGAACAAATTTTAAATTTTTATAAAATCTATTGATTTCATCTTTTATGGATCTCGATTTGGTGTCTTATCTAAGAAATCTTTGCTTAACATAAAGTCTCAAAGATTTTCATCTACGTTCTCTTCTAGAAGTTTTACAGTTTGAGATTTTACATTTAGGTCTGTGATCTATTTTGAGTTAATTTTTGTATATAGAGCAAAGTATGGATTGAAGTTCATTTTTTTTTGTAGCTGGATACCCAATTGGTCAAGGAGCATTTGTTTAAAAGAATCCTTTCTTCACTGAATTGCCTTTGCACTTTGTTGCACATTAGCTGTCCACACATAGGTGGGTCAATTTTCAGATACTCTATTTTGTTCCACTGGTCTGTCTGTCCACCTCAATGCCAACACCACACCGTCTTGGTTACCGTAACCTGAAATCAGACCTCCAACTTCTTTTCAAAGCTGTTTTGGCTATTCTAGGTCCTTTGCATTTTCATATGAATTTTAGAATCAATCTGTCAATTTCTACCAAGAAAATAAAAAGCCTTCAAAAATTTTCTCTAGAACCCGATCGAATCTACAGATCAACTTGGAGAGAATAAACATCTTAATATTGAGTTTTCTGACCAATGAACAAGGTATAGCTCTCCACTTATATAGGTCTCTAATTTCTACCAACAATGTTTTATAATTTTCATTGTACAGGCATTTCACATTTTTTGTCAGATTTATTCCTAAGAATTTCATATTTTTTGAAGCTTTTATGTTTTTAAAAAAATAGGAAAGAAGCTCCTCAATATTGGTTTTGACAATGATTTTTTGGACAGGATGCTAAAAGTACAAACAACAAAAGCAAAGATAAACAAAGGGGACTACATCAAACTCAAAAGCTTCTACACAGCAAAAAAAAAAACAATTAACAAATGAAAAGACAACCTACAGAATAGGAAAAAACTTTTGAAAACCATGTATCAGATAAGGGGTTAATATTCAAATTATACAAAGGACTCATACAACTTAATAACTAAAAGACAAACATTAAAAAATGGGCAGAAGAATTAAGTAGATATTTTTTTGAAGAGGACATCAAAATGGGCAACAGGTGCATGAAAAGATGCTCAATATTACTAATCATCAGGGAAATGCAAATCAAAACCACAATGAGATACCACCTCACACCTGTTAGAATGGCTATCATCTAGAAGACAAGAGACAAAAGATGCTGGTGAGGATGTGGAGAAAGTGAACCTTTATATACTGTGGTGGGAATGTAAATTGGTCTAACCACTATGGAAAACAATATGGAGGTTCCTCAAAAAATTACAAATAGATCTACTATACGATCCAGCAATTCCACTAGTGGGTATATACTCAAAGGAAATGAAAACAGTATTTCGAAAAGATATATGCAGTCCCATGTTTACTGCAACATTATTCACAATAGCCAAGATATAGAAACAACCTAAATGCCCATGAATGGATAAAAAAGATGTGGTATATTTACATAATGAAATATCATTCAGCCATGAGAAAGGAGGATATCCTGCCATTTGCAACAACATGGACAGATCTCGAGCATATTATGCTAAGTGAAATAAGTCAGACAAAGAAAGGTAGTACTGTATAATATCCCTTATATGTACAATCTAAAAAAAGTCGAACTAATAAAAAGCAGAAAGCAAAATGGTGGTTACCAGGGACTGCTGGGAGGGGAGGGAATAACACATGTTATTTAAGGGTACAAACTTGCAACAAGTAGTAAATAAGCCAGAGTAATCTAATACACAGTATAATGAATATAGACAATAATATTGTACTATTACATAATGTGATAACTATTGCTACAATGGTAATTAAATTACAATATATAAATGTTCAAAGTAACATGTTTATGCTTTAAATTTACACAATCTTATATGTCAAATACATTCAATAGTAAAAAAAACTACGAATGATTAAAAAACCCTTTAATTCTGATTTTTCATTATTAATGTATAGAAATACAATTGACTTTTGTACATTGATCTTGTATCCTATAATCTTTCTAAACTCATTTATTAGTTTAGTAGCAATTTTGTATAGCACATTGGATTTTCTTCATAGATGATCATGTCTGCAAATAAAGAGTTACTTTTTCCTATCCAATCTTTTCTTGCCTTTTATTTTCTTTTCTCACCTTAGTGCACTGGCTAGAACCTCAAGTACAATACTGAAGAGAAGTGATGAGAGTAGGCGTCCTTGTCTTGCTCCCGTTATAGGTAAAAGAATTTAGTCTTTCAGTATTATAATGTTAGCTATAGGATTTTTTGTAGATGCCCTCTATCAGATTGAGGAAATTCTTTTCTATTCCTGGACTGCTGGGAATTTTTGTTAGAAATAAATTTTGGACTTTTTGCTAATGCTTTTTCTGCATCTGTTGAGATTATCATATAATTTTTTTTTTAGTGTGTTAATATAGTAAATTGTACTGCTTGCTTTTCAAAGGTAAAACAAACTTGTATGCTTGGGATAAAGCCTCTGTGGTCATATGATTATTTTTTAAATCTATTTTTGGATTCTATTTGCTAAAGTTTTGTTTAGAATTTTTGCTTCTATGACCACGAGGGATAGTGATCTGTAGTTTTCTTTTCGTCTGATCTTTGTCTGGTGTTGTTTCAAGGTAATGCTGACCTCATAGAATGAATTAGAAAGTATGCTCTCCTTAATTTTCTGAAAGAGACTGTGTAGAATTTGTATTATTTCTTCCTTAAATGTTTGGAGGTACTCACCAGTGCCCTAGAGTTCACTTGGGACCTGGAGTTTTCTTTGTTGGGTAGATTTTTAACTAATTTTTCAATTTCTTTAATAGATCTACATAGGGCTATTCAGATTATCTACTTCTTGAGTGAGCTTTGAAAGTTCTAATCTTCCAAAGAAATTGTCCGTTTCACCTAAGGGTCTGAATTTATTGGGAAAAAGTTGTTCAAAATATTCTCTTATTACTTAATATCTGTGAGATTCTGTAACGATATCATCTCTCTAGTTCATTATATTGTTAATTGGCAACTTCTTTTTTCCTGATTAGTCTGGTGAGAGATTTATCCTTAAAAATATTCTCAAAGAGTTAAGCACTGGTTTCACTGATTTTCTCTGTTTTTCTGTTTCAAATTTCACTGACTTTCATCTAATCTTTATACTTCCTCTCATCTCCTTGGGGTTTAATGTTTTTTTTTCCTAGTTTCTTAAGGTGAAAACTACAGTCACTAATTTGAGACTTTTCTTCTTTTCTAATATTGATGTTTAATAGTATATATGTCCCCCTTGAACAGCATCCCCCAAATTTTGAAAGGTTGCTTTTTTCATTCAATTCTAAATACCTTATAATTTCCCTTTTGATTTTTTCTTTGACACATGGGTTATTTGGGAGTGTATTATTTACTTTCTAAACATTTGGAGATTTTCTAAATTCCTATTTTTGATTTCTAATTTAATTCCATTGTGTTCACAAAACCCTACTTTGTATGAATTAAATCCTTTTAAATTCATTGACTTGTTTTATGGCCCAGAGTATGGTTTATCTTTGTAGATATTCCACGTGCACTGGAAAAGAATATGCATTCTACTGCTGGGTGGAGTGTTCTATAGCTGTCAATTAGATCAGGTTGGTTGATACTGTCATTCAAATCTATATCCTTACTGATTTTCTATCTATTTTATCATTCTATCTATTTTAACACTTATTGAGAGAGGGGCATTGAAATCTGCTCAATTATCTTTCAAAGAGATTTAAATAACAAGAAAAAAATCTTACATATTTACCCGTGTAGTTACCTCTTCTGGTGCTCTGTTCCTTTATATAGATCCATAGTTCCATCTGGTCTCACTGATTCCTAAAGGACTTCCTTTAACATATCTTGTAGTGTGGTTCTGCTGGTGATGAATTCTTTCAGCTTCTGTATTTTTGGAAAAGTCTTTATTTCTCCTTCATTTTTGAAAGGTATTTTCGCTGGGTACAGAATTCCATGCTCACTGTGTTTTCTCGCAGTACTTTAAAGATGCTTCACTGTCTTCTCCCTTGCGTTGCTTCCATTGAGAAATTTGCTGCCATCCTTTTCTTGGTTCCTCTGTATATTAACATGTTTTTTTCTGGCTGCTTTTAAGATTTTTCTCTTCATCACTAGTATTGGGGAAATTGATTACAATGTGCTCTGGTTTAATTGCTTCATGCTTCCTGTGTTTGGGGTTTGTTGACTTATTAGATCTGTGGGTTTATAGTTTTTACCAAATTTGGAAACATTTCAGTCATTTTTTCATTATTCTTTCTACCCTGCCCTGTCCCACTCCATGCCTTTCGGGACCCCAATTACACATATATTCAGCAACCTGAAGCTGTCCTATGTCTCAGCAAGAGAGCTTTCTTCAGGAATTTTCTGTATCTTCTCTCTCCTTCTATCTCTTGCTTTACTCTCATCTCAGAAGAGAGGTATACTTCCACCTGTGCCAAGGTTATACCTTTAGCTGGACTCCTGAGCCCATTCACCCACATCTCTTGGACCTCTCCTCCAATAGTAACCACACATCCAATCTTTCTCCTCATTGCTTCCCTGGCCTAAAAACCAAACCAAACAAACCCAACAAAACGAAACACAAAAACAACAAAATAAAGCCTCTCTTGATCCTGCCATCCCATCAAGCTGTGATCCTTTCACTCCTCTTCACAGCCAAACTTCTTTAAAGTGTCATCTACATATTGCCCCCTCCCACCTCCCTCAGAGCCCTTGACAATCACATCTATCTTTAACGATTTACTAAATCTGCTTGTTCAAATGCCCCCAATGACTTCCTAATTCTTTCTGATCACTAGCAGGTATGTTTATAGACTAGAATCTCCTTGAAACTATGCCCTTCCTTGGCTTCTAAGACACAGCATTCTCTGGATTCTCTTTTTACCTTTCTGTTTTAATTCTTTGTTCATCTTTCTTTTCTCACTAACTAAAAATAAACATTCCTTATATTCTTCCCTTGGCTTTCTTTTCCCTATATATTCACTACCTCTGGGATCAAATGCTCCTGTTCATTGAATCAGCATTTTTATGAAGCTGATGTCCAATTTCTAATATCCTGCTTCTATTTCTTCCCAGAATTACAGACTAACATTCCTATCAGTATCTTGAACTCAACATGCCCCATAACAAATTAATCATGTTTTCCCCTAAAACAGATAGTCTACCTGTCTTCCTCAGTTGTGTTGCATCTTCACAGTGAACTAGGATTTACTGCAACAGTAGAACTAAAGAAAAGTAAGGATCAAAGATTTCACTGAAGTCTTCAGAAAGACGGGGCGTGGGTAGAAAGGCAGAGTAGACATCTAAGCAATATGTCTAATAGTGAAGAGGGGGCTCAGGCCACAAACATCACTTACATCACCTACTCATAAATAACAACTGTGGTCAAGAGAAGAGATGGAATCTGTGAGATGAGTCTGAGGGAGTGAAACCAGGAGAAATCTGAGGATTCAGCATGGAAACAGAAAGGAGAAGAGGACAGTGTGAGACCACTCAGGAGACTTTTACACAGTCTAGTACACAGCTTTCCAGGGATAAGATTAACACTGCTGGCTGTGACTGTTCTTAAAATAAATGACTCAAAAGGCATATATATATCAACTTCAATTCTGCGAGTATGGAACACCTCCTTTAGGAAAATAAGTAAGGCAGAGGTTCCGCTGCCTATTTTTGGAAGAATGACTTGTGCATAAAAATATAAGGCAGCATGTGATAGGTGGCATTAGGTAGACACAAGATTTTCTGGGGATCCAAAGAAAACCAAATCAAAGGGCATAAAAGTATCTGGTATGTTTGGACTCAGCAGGAATTCTAGATTGGCTGAAATGCAGAATATAAGGAAATGTATAGTGGAAAATATGAAGCTTAGAAGGGAAGATAAGGTAAGAAACAGAATGCTCTGAAAACCAGGGTAAGGAGTTTGGATCCCTCTTTATCAACTCCTTTTAATTAAAATTTCACTCTGAAGATCAAAATATCAGAGAAGAATACTCCTAGCAGTGGAAGCCTGAGTGCACTCAACTTATTAACATTAACTAATCAGTGTTCATGAGTTTTCAAAACTGACACTCCACTGTGCACAAAGTACAGGCTTTATTGTATATACCCATTCCTAAATATCCAATTTTTGAAGCTTTTATTATTCTATGAATTTAAATTTTTCAGACATTTCCTAGGCCTTCTCAATAATCATAACTGAAATATACATCTATTAAGATTCTGTTACTTAAAAAAAGCTTTACTATTTAAATTTTAGGATCCAATTCATAAATTTATATGTGATCCTTAAAGGGGTACTTTTAACAATTCTTCAAGGTTAGCTATTACCTAAAAATCTTAAAACTCCTCCAGATTTATCACTGGAAAACATTTTTTATTCCAGCTAAACAAATGTAACCAGATGTACCATGACTGTATATAAAATGCAATGACTGCCATCAGGTATCAAATTTAGTAGGTGTTGCTAACTCAACTTCAAAAATCAGCAATCTTTAGGCAGAGAATGTTACACATGACTAAAGAGAACACTTCTCCTATGAATCTGTCCTAGGGTCTGTGATTGGAAAGAGAGAAGAGCCAATACTGGATGTCTACCAGGCCATCACACATATCTGTTTCTCTATGGCTCTTTCCTCTACTGTACCAGATGCTTACACATCGCTCCATCAGAACATGGGCTATTTGAAAGGAATGTTACATACAATGATTAGGACAGGGGTGGGGAAGGGAGAGGAGTTGTGGAGAAGGAAAGGGAGTTCACAAGATCTCTTAAGGAAAATATCTATTCTTAGGAAGAGCCTAATACAGAAAATACATCGACGGAAACTACTTTAATCACAAGACAGCAACTGGTCACCTCTGAAACTATAATAACTGTTCCTAAAATAGATCCATTTATTCCTCATTCCCAGGAAATAGTAAGACTATTAAAATACTATTTAAATAAAACTAATCAGTATCTTCTTAATAATATTAAACTTTAAATCTTTATTTCCTAATATCTGAATGATCCTTTCACTTCTTTTTCTTAATATCTTTCTATCAATTCCTCTTAATGTGAATTTAATATTTCAATAGTATCTAAGATTGTTGAGGTGTAAAATCTACAACCATAATGGAAACAAATAAATATTGGGAATCTAAGTATTCTAAAATTAATAATGAAGAAATAATGTAAAATAGAAAGTTTTCTGTGCTTCTAAAAATAATAAGCTTTCTCTCTGATACCACAGTAGTTCAGAAGACCACTCTTCATGGGTATATTATGAATGTGAGGCTCTCCTGCTCAAGGCTGCTCAGGGTGTGGCAATGACATTCCACGACACTGGGCACACAGGAGTAATGAGAAGCATTCCGCTGCAGATATAACATGGATAACTTTACAGACTTCCCCTTTCTTCTAGGTAATCTTTAACATTCACAAAGTAAATAACGTAAAGGTACAAGGAACACATTTTAATTTGCCCTGCCCCCTAAAAACTGTTCAAATACCTTAAAGGATCTCCTCATTGCCTTAAACCAACTGATAAGATTAGCATGGAAATAATTTCCTTGACTTGTTTTTCCCAAGAAAATGCTTTTTAAATACAATTAATACCATAAAGACAAGAAAAACACCAAGAAAGAAACTTTTAATTGCACATTACTGATTGAATTTATTTTCTTAACAGCGGAATTATGTTAGCTACTACAATTAGCTAAATAATTCAAAGAAGATATAAATCAAGAAATCTATTTTCAAATAAAGGAAAAGAGAGCAAAAAAAAAAATCTATGGTGGTATCCACATCTGATGAAAACAAATAAAAACAATATCCAGAAATTCTTAAGAATGCCTATGATGATGTCATATCTTGGAATAATGTTAGAAAGAGATTTATAACTAGTCAAATCTAGTTGTGCATATTTCCTAAGCTCAACAATTAAAAGCTGATAGTAACATTATGAGAATCTTGACGTACTGAATCTTTCCAGTAAAAGTTGGGAAAACACAGCCCAGAAATGCAATGTATTATTTTTAAGATGGAAAACATTAATGTATTTCCAAACAAATCATATAGAATTTTTAACTATAAGGAAATGCAAAAATATTAAGGGTCTTTTAAAGGACAGAGAAAATATCCCTTCCAAGGCAGTAATATTGTTAAAAATAAATCTTTAACCTTTGTACTTTAATATAAGAATTCAAAAAATAATCTCACACAACTGAAAAGTAGGATTTTTACACTAACAGTCACATCACAGTCAAAGGAAACAGAACAGTGCTCATATTCCTTTCAATCTCAATTATCCAAGGCAAAAGAAATTTAGGGGAAAAAATATATATATATAAATTAATTTATAAGATTCTAAAGAAGAAAAATCTGAACATTTTAGAAGTTAACCATGTTAAAATGTAAATCAATGAGTATTCTCATCATCACATTTTAAGTACAGCTCAGAAGAATTTCAGTCGCGCAGACACTGTTTCAAGTAAGTTATGCCAAAAGAAATAATGACTTTAAAGAAAGTCCCCTGTTAAGTTGCTCACTATTAAGTTCATGGTGATTTTTTAAAATACAGCTGTCATGTCATCAAGCAGCAACAGGTATTAGGTATGACTGTATTCTGTCAGAAGGCAGATTCTTACACAAAATATGTGAGCTCCTACAAAGTTTATAAAATATCACAACCATAGAAATAACTAATTCTACGTATGATTTTGAAATATCTGTTTAAACCATGTATCCTCAACATGGATATTACCAACTAATACAGGCGGTGTACCCAGCTGAAGAGATACAGATCACACTGCTTAAAGATGTATTGTTAACTATATAGTTAACTAGTTGAAAGTGTATCACTGAATTTAGTTTTCACTCTGGAGTTCCTGTGAAATATCTGATCGTAAATGTTATAAACATAATTCCTATTACTACCAAATAAACAATGGAATACCTACATAGAAATAAACAAATGCATTAAATTAAGCAACGCATACTTGGGGACTTCCACTGTGCAAGCAAACAGCACTTACGGCCATCTTGCATACCTCGCTGAAATATTAGCTATCAATACTCCTTTTTCTAAAATAATCAAACTATCCCCATCTCTTGAAGTTACATGGCATACCTGTAGATTGTCATCTAAGAAACATCTTCTATTTCCTGCCCATTAGATTAGTTTTGTGTTCATCACAACTGCCACCTCATTTCTACTAAGGCAACTATGGATTTCAAAGAGTAAGAAAATCATAAAATCGTTTTTATGTTTTTTTAAATTGAGGTAACAGTGGCTTATAACATTACATAAATTTCAGGTGTACACCACTCTATTGGATTTCTGTGTAGACTATTCATGCTCACCACCCAAAGACTAATCACCACCCATCACCACACGTGCCCCATCACCCCTTTCGCCCTCCGCCCTGTTCCCTCCCCTCTGGTAACCACCCATCTAGTCTGTGTCGATGTGTTTGTTGTTGTTTTTATCTTCTACTTATGAGTGAAATGATACAGTATTCTGACTTTCTCTGTCTGACTTATTTTGCTTAGCATAATACCCTCAAGGTCAATCCATGTTGTCGCAAATGGCAAGTTTTTATGGCTAAATAGTATTCCAATGTGTATACATATTACATCTTCTTTATCCATTCATCCACTGATGGACACTTAGATTGTTTCCAAGTCTTGGCTATTGTGAATAATGCTGCAATGAACATAGGGGTGCATGTATCTTTACACATTTGTGTTTTTGTGTTCTTTGGGTAAATACCCAGTAGTGGGATAGCTGGATCATTTGGTAATTCTATTCTTAATTTTTTGAGGAATCTCCAAACTGTTTTCCATAGTGGCTGCACCAGTTTACATTCCCATCAGCAGTGTATGAGGGTTCCCTTTTCTCCACATCCTCTCCAAGAGTTGTTATTTCTTTTCTTGTTAATTATACCCATTCTGACAGGAGTGAGGTGATATCTCATTGTAGTTTTAATTTGCATTTCTCTAACAATTAGTGATGTTGAATATCTTTTCATGTGCCTGTTGGCCATCTGTATATCTTCTTTGGAAAAATGTCTGTTCAGATCCTTTGTTGCCCATTTTTTAATTGGTTGGTTTGTTTTTTTGTTGTTGATTTACATGAGTTCTTTATGTATTTTGGATATTAACCCCTTATCAGATCTTTGTTATCAGTAACAAAATCACAAATTTTTTAAATGAACTATTGAAAAAATATTAATATCCCAAAGAAATGAGTGAATTGATCTTTTAAAAATCAACTATGGAATAAGATTTTCAAAGAAAACACTGAGGAAAGTTTCTTTTACTTTTCTGTAGTAAAAAGTGTTCAGATGTAGGCTTTTCTACTAAAAAGATGTATTTGAAAACTATGCAGCTCTAGTTCAATTGATACTGTGTTTTAAAACTGTGTTCTAAAACCAAAGTTAAACCCATTTTCTCCCCCATGAAAACAGCTTTGCTTAATGTAGAAACAGATAAAGAATTCCAGCTACAATTCAGAAGTTCTAAATAAACATTTGGAATGCCTAAAAACAAACACCATATCAAAGAGTACAACTGGCCCTTACTATCATTCAATACAGCCAGTTCTGTGCTGGCCTAAAATCAAACTCTGCTTTCCCTTTTTATATTATTTGAGAAAAATAAAAATCAAAACCAAAAATCCCTCCCTCCCCCAAAAAAGTCCAGGTTTTCTTTAGATGACTGTCAAAATTGTGTAAGTTGCTTTGCGGATTTGTACTGCTTTATTTGAAATTTTAACTTCTTGACATTAATGTTACAGAGAGAAGCTTTATTATCAAAGCTCTGAAAAAACAGACTAGCCCTAGTTCCTGGCTGCTATACAAGCTGAACTCTCAAGGTTCAGAAGCTAAGAGTCTGGATGAATTTCTCCACCTCTCAGGCATCCTCTAACATACCGCATGCCTCTGGCTGGGAAAGGCTGTGGCAATGGGAAGCAAGCTTCCATCCACTGTTAACCTCTGCAGCTGCTCGTGAAGCAGATACGTCCCTTCTCATCATCACTCATATTTATTCTGCCCATCTGATAAATGCCAGATAAGTGTTTTTTCAAAGAGCACTTAAGTTAAAACAAAATATTTTTAAGATATGCACAATAAAAGATCTTAATTTACAGGAAAAACGCAAAAAAGCTGTAAGTAAATTGTTCATTCACATCAAGTGAGCACACTTTATCAAGACACTTGGTATGTAAAAAGGCACAATATATCAAATAGCTAACCTAGCTTCTGAAAAAGAAAAGAATTTTAATTAGTAGACTCTAATTAACAAGAGAGGGTTTCTTCCCTTATCAAATCATTCTCATTTCAAGGATTTTAAATTGGAATATCAGTTTTTCAATACGGAAATATTAGACAATTTCAATTACTGAGTGTAGTGGGTTGAATGGTGGCCCCAAAGATATGTCCACATTCTAAGACCCGAAACCTATAAATATTATCTTATATGGCAAAAGATGTGATTAAGAACCTTGCGAACAGAAGCTTGTCCTGGATTATGTAGGTGGGTCCTAAATGCAATCCTATGTATCATCATAAGAGAGGCAAAAGGAGTTTTGAGAGACAGACACACATGGAGAACAAGGAGATATGAACATGGAGCAGAGAGATGCAGCCAGAAGCCAACAGAAGCTGGGAGAGGCAAGGACCGTTTCCCTCTTAGAGCCTTTGGAGGTGCAGGGCCCTGCCTATACCTTGATTTCAAACATTCAGCCTCTAGAATTCAACTGTGAGAGAATAAATCTCTGCTGTTTTACTACCAAGATTGTAGTAATGTGTTACAGCAGCCACAGGACACTAATACACAGAGGAAATGAGTGTATTAAAAGAGTAATCCTTAAAGCATACAAATTTAGAAGTAAAAGGATAACCCTATATTATAAATAAAATATATCCATGAGACACAGGATAAAATGATAAAGCAAGCCCAATTTTTGCAGTTGAGACTTCGAAGCAAATTACTATATAAGATTTTACATGTAACGCTAACATATCATTGAGTGATCACACAGGGGGACCTTATAAGCAGAGTTTTACCTAATCTCTAAATATTCAGCTACAATAACAAAATACAGGAAGCAAGAGAGAGGAAAATAAATTAATCTTTCAAGTCAGGCTAAAAAGTGACAAAAATTAAAAACAATTAAAAATGCCTGCAAAATACCCACAAGTAAATGTGGCTTCTGAAATTCTTCATCACTAACTATAAAGGATTCTACTACATGATCTGCTCGAGTGGGCAGAAGTACCCAGACACTGACAAAAAGAAAGAGAGTGGTGTCTGGGGAATTACAAATTACACAGGTTATCATACTTAGAAGAAACACACACTTTTTGAAAGAAGAAGACAATAAATCTTTATGATCTGACAACCACTTGGTCATTCTAAGTCTTAGAAAAGAAAAATAATCAAATACGGTAACCTCTCTAAGCCTCCATATCCTCACCTTTAAAACTGGGATAACAGTCTACCTACCTCACAGTGTTGACAGCCCCATCACAGGGTTACTGTGAGGATGACATGAGATTACACACAGTGACGGCCCATGGTTTGGGTCATAGCTTCTCTCCACAAACTAGCTGACTAGGAGCTAACTACACTTGCTTTCTCAATGAAAAATTTCAGGGAACAGTTACTAGATTAAAAAAATAGATAAACATTTTAAAACAGAAAGCCTCTTCTCCAATCTATTGATACCTGAGTGTCCTGGCACTTACCACATCACTAGCGCTGGAAAACTCATTATTAACCAGACTTTCAAGAGCCATCCACCGAACCGGCCTGTTTTCATTGTCCCCCAGACAGTGATAGTCCATGGGGAACAAGTCCCTGGAGAGGGCATTGTCTGTGATCTTAACTTGAAGTGTATCATCAATGCTGAAAAGTAAAGACATGAACATCAAATGCAATCAGGGTATTTAAAAAATATGGTGCATGGTCACTCAATTACAACACAATTCCCACTGTGACTCCAAGAGAGAACCCCAAATCCAGGGAGAGCTAAACATCAAATGACAGTGACAAGCTCATGGCACCTACACACAGTTCCTAGCAGCCAGGTCTTTGTGGATGACTTCTCTTCTGGCCAGATAGCTCATTCCACAGGCAATCTGAATAGCCATGTGTACCAGGTCTTGTTGAGAAATTGCCTGTGGTAACAGAAAATGACAATGTTTGCAGTTAGCACAAAAATGATAACGGCAGCTGCTTATTTTATTCCACAATCCTACTCCATCCCAAAATACTTTTTTACACCTACACGCTGAATTTCAGAAAGCTTCTTCTTGACCAAGAAGATGTTCCCACAGCTCCCCATACTTACATCTACTATAGTTCCTATCATTCTGCAATTTACCATTTACTTCACTGTGTCTCATCTCTTAGGTATATCTCCTCAACATCTAGCACATACAGTGGCTACTCAATAAATCTCTGTTCAATGAATGCTGAACATTCAAGGTAATATTTCAAATGCTTATTATTCAATAACTTGTTCTTTTCTTTTAAAATAATAGTTTTTATCAAGAGACTATCTGCTGGGGACTATTTTCAAATAAAGTCTCTAGCTCTCTCTACTGGTCCACAACTCTCGAGTCAGTATGCCAGCCTTGTGGGCCGAGGAATGAAAATCTTCCCCAGGTGACGCTGATGGGCCGCAGCCTCCAACCACCTGGTGGGAATCCTTGCTTTAACCCTGTCAATTTACAAAGCATATCTAAGCCAAACACTCAATGCAGCCTTTGAATCCACTTTCTTCTGCCAACTGTAATAAGTATATTATCATAAATCATAAAACCAACTTAACGTGGCTACAAGATACCGTAGGCAGCAAAACAACCACTAGGCTTTACAACTACTTGGAATCTGACGAAATGCTTTACAGCTATGTGCACAAGCAGTGAAGAGAATGAAACTCTTAGATGATTGATACCTTACAGCCAAGCATATTAAAAACCTACCCAGTTATCTCCCACACTCTACACCTCTAGTCATCACCAGCTTTTGGTACAACATGGACCAAACGGCTGTGTAAAGTCTGTTTCCACTCCTAGAAGGGAGATCTAGCACAAGTCCCTTCAAAGTGTTCTCAGGAAAATGAGTGAGATGGTGTCACAGAAGCTTTGAGGCGATTATGAATAAACACAGTGGACATACATGACAAAACTTCAGCAGTGGTTAAGTGTAAACCTCAAGACAGGAATCACAAACCACCTTTTTCTAAGACAACAGGTTATAAATATCTTCTGGTTCATTTTGAGCTTCTTTTTGCAAGCCTTTGAACAGTTTATATATAAGAATGTTAACATCCACTTTCAAAAATATCGTCAGAAGCTACTGGTAAATAACTTGCATTTGGGCAAATTTTTCTCACCTGTGGATTATTGGCCTCTACTAATTTGCACTGCCGTAAAAACAATTTAAGATTCCCCCAATTCATGTAAGGCAATATCACCATGGGCTTTTCTCCTTCTTCTATACACACATGGGTAATAGGAAGAAGATTTCTATAAAATAATAAGAAATCAGGAAAAAGACAAGTGAAATCTAAAACCTCAGGGACTTATTTTTAACAAGAAATAAAGTAAAGATAATCTAAAACAAAACAAGAAACTCTCAAACATATTTAAAAACATGATTACCATTAAAAATGTACAATTATAAATGCTCTTTTAAACTAGACTTCACCGTTCCCCACATGTGCACTTTCTTGATAGGGAAAAATTAGAAACTCCGAGCTGTTTGCTGTGGACTGGATTCTCTGAAGACACACCCTAGCCATCCTAAATCTTACTCTAAAGGGTATCAGACACACCTAAAAAATGACTGACTCTGAGTGTATTATGACAACATCCTATTTAGTCCATCATCACACATTAAAAAAAAGGTCTCAATGTTGACTATGGACAAGAATATGATAATCAGGAAGGCCTCTAAGAGGCTGAAAATGCCACAAAAGCCAAGAAGTCCTTAGCTGGTCATATAGGATTTAGAATCCAATTTCTCAATCCTAAATTTACCATTTACTGTCTGTGTGACCATCTCTCTTGGCCTTAGTTTCCATACCTCTAACATGGGGATCCCACCAACTATAAAATGTTGCTATGATGTGCAAAATAAAGCCAAGCATGTAGTAAACAATCTTGCTCTATTTTTAATTTCCATGACACACATAAATACTTTCATTCTATTGCCTAATGACACCTCTCCCACTGGTATCTGGAAATAACTGTTAATTTTTCCCAAAGTTATATAACTTTTTACATAATTACCTCATTTTCCCCACTAAGCTGAAAATTCTTGGAATGCAAAAACTAACGTGAACTTTTATTTTTACACCCTATGCTTTGTATTCTGTGCCACAGAAAGTAAGCATTTAATAAATATTTGATAAATAACACAGATAGCATAGACTTAAAAACATTCCTATGCCTTAACTTAGTAAATTCTGCCTCTAAGGTTATTTAATAAGGAAATAATACTAAACATAAAAAAGCTACACGAACAAGGATAATGTAATATTAACCACAAAAAGTTACAAACAACCTGAACGTCCAAAAGTAAAGAAAGAGTACACCCAAATAATAGGATAGCATGTAACAATGGTCTCAAAGAGCTGTTAAGAGAACATGAGTAAAAGCTCATCTTATAGGAAAACAAGATACAAAATTCACATATGTTTACGGAATAATTACAAATATGGAGGAAAAAATAAAACCCTGCACAGAAATATGCCAAGAGTTGTTGTCTTTAAGTTGTGGGACTTTAGATCACTTTTACCGTGCTTTTCTCTTTCCTAAATTGTCTCAATTAAGCATGTACCTCTTAAAACCTGAGTCACACAGTTCTGACCTAACAGTGCCTAAGGGAAAGCTATGGGCTCCCCTTGTGCAGTGCAGGAGTTACTAACAGGGAAGCACTGACCCCAAGGAGCCGGGAAATGAGAACTCACAGATCAGCACCCTGTACACGGTAACCTCTCTGTAAGGGTTCTGCACACATTACAGCCTAAGAGTGGCGGCGATGATTAGTCCCATTTTATAGGTGAGAAAACCCACGTGGAGAGAGAGGTTAGGTAATCTGCCAAGGACAAACAGCAAGGACGGGGAGAAAAAAATTCAAATCTTCATCTGATTCCAAAACGCTTGAGCTTTGCTCTGGACCACTGGACACTCCCTCCTACAGAGCAAGAAGGAGTACCGGGGAGATGACAGAGCCTCTTTTCACACCCAGTCCCATGCACACTAAAACGCCTACAGCAGGCCTGCACTCAGGTGTCCCTGAGCATATCATGATTTCAGGGGTAATGTGAAGAGCTGCCCAATCTCTTTAACCACCCCCACCAAATTATGTCTCTGCTCCTTTCCTCATGACTGAAATTCACCGAGCAGAGTTAAAGGCATTTTATCCAGACACAGTAAGTTGGCTGGATGAGATCAAATCATTTATTCTATCACCAGAGGATTAAAAGCCCTCTAGGAGACGTAATAAGCTGCATGAACGTGTTTCAAAGTACAAATGGCTGGTTTCACTCTGCCCGTTTTATAAAGGAAAGGAGGATAAAGAGGAAGGTCTGGGATTTATAAGAGTGGATGAGAGTGGACGCAGGTGCTGCAGAGAATACGGCAGAGGAAGCATAGGTTCTGTGGGGACTTGAAACAAGAACTGCATCCAGCGCTCAGTCCCACGGGGCAGGCCTGCAGAGTGAGAACTGGGAGGCATTCAGCACAAGAAGTGCCTGCCATCACGTACCCTTGGGCCAATGCAGAGTCAAACTAGCCAAGAGCTCAAAGGTACTTTGATACCCAGTACTTCTGATGTAATTTAAATGACTGATAGCTATCTTTTATTCATACAGCTATTTTAATTTATAGTAAAAATTATTCTCACAAATTACAATGGAAAAAGGAATGAAAAGAAAGAATTTAAAAATGCTTTAAAATATTTTAACAGTTTACAACTCTTCATCGTGGAATGTTAAAACATGAAGTACACGTTTTACCTGTGGAATTACATACCACGACTAGTTAAAAAAAGGTAAAATCTGAAACCAGGGGTCATTTCTTGCTGAGGGTATTTAGCTTGCTGAGGGTATTTAGCTTGCTTGATAAATTCTATGATATGATCACCGAAGATCATTATTTCATTTTTATCCCTCATGTCTAGCAGAGTTCCAAGTGCAAAATGGGTACTTAATGAATTAGAATCAAAGAATGAACAAAAAAACGCATATACACAGCAACGAATACTTTAGACATCAGCAGTCAAAAAGAAATGTGTGGTAGGCTCTAGTCTCCTTAAAAATGAAATGAATTGCTACAGTGAATGGAAAGAACAACACACTTTCTACATATTGGCAATGTGTTTTGCACATTAAAAACCAGGAGTTCTGGTTTCAATTTATAGCCAGGAAGAACAATTAACCACGACCAAACTAACCTGCCTTTAGAAGACTTTCCCAAATGACTAAATGCCCAGCATCAACTCCATTCAGTATGTCATCCCATTCCATCACTTAAGGGTATCCTGAGGCTGCTAACTCATCCTGGTAGGATGCTGGAAAACCCTACAGCTTAAAGCCACAGGAGAAAATGCTACAAATGCTTGCTCTGAACATTTTTCTGCCAAAGCATCTTTGGGCTACAGTGGATATAAAACTGCTTCTTGGGAAAATCCTGGTTTCAGCAACATTTATCCCTGCCACTCACTTCTGTGCAGAAGTGGTACAGACCTTTCGTCAGAGTAAGCATACTAACTAGGTACCTAAGTACTAGGTTACCATTACATACTAGTATTAAAATGGCTCTTCTCCCTAGAGTCAGCATAACAGAACATCAAGCACTCCCAACACTGTCAAAAAGAACATTTCGAAGTGATGATTATTGTTGTTGTTGATGTTGTTGTTTTGTTACCCAGAAGAAACAAAATGTGTTTTGGAGAAATACAGTCTAATGGATGAGTTATCCATCCATTCCTCTGCAAATGAGTTCTATTCTTCGACTGAATCAGGCCAATGGAAGGTAACATTCTCAAACCACATGACTTTAACCCCTCAGACAGACATCTTCAGTCCCTCAATACTGTGTGTTCAATTTCTTCAAAGGTCCCTGGCTTTTTTATTTTTAATGAAACTTAAAAGCATATCTGTTCATTATATTAATCAATGTTCCAAGTACATCATAAACCTAATGAGACATCTGCCTTGGAATTCGAAACTAGAAAATTTTTCTCCCCCAAGGAACCTCTATGTTCTTTCCCTTCTAATACTGAGATTTACCAACTTTCAATGTTTCCTTCAGCCTTGCTTGCCCAGAAGCTAAGAGCTTTTTTACGTTCAAACATGGCAAAAATATTTGTCTCCTTACTATTGCCTTATTTTCTTTCCCACCATCACAATGCCCAAAACTCAGTTTCATATTCATAACCATTTTATTGATCTTACTATAGCTGCCTTCTTTTTAGGTTCTCAAATTCTTTTGAATATGAACCAAAGTATAAACAAAATCCAAAAATAAAATTCTGCATAGTCATCTTATTTTTTGGCAGAACTCAAGTAATTGCTCAAAGTACAGAGAAATTAAAATGCATGACGCCTTTTGCATGCATCACTTTTTTTTTCTTCACAAGTCCATAAATATCTTCCAACAGAGATGATTACCATTCCATTTTTTTAAACATATGTGTCCAAATTTTCAGTAGGCATACAAATTAAGCCGACTCTATGTAGTGCTTTAACAAAAAAAAACCCTTGGGACCAGCCCAGATGGCCTACTGGTTAAGTTTGGCGGTCTCCACTTCAGCGGCCCCCACTTCGGTGGCCCAGGTTTTTTTTCCCTAAAGATTGGCACCTGAGCTAACATCTGTTGCCAATCTTTTTTTCTGTCCCTTCATCTTCTCCCTACAGCCCCCTAGTACATAGTTGTATATTCTAGTTGTAGGTCCTTCTGGCTGTGCTATGTGGGATGCTGCCTCAGCATGGCCTGATGAGCCATGCCATGTCTGCACCCAGGATCCGAACTGGCAAAACACTGGGCCATTGAAGTGGAGCATATGAACTTAACCACTTGGCCAGAGGGCCAGCCCCTCTTTTTTTCTTTTTTTCCTAGCAGCCTAGGTTTGGTTTCCAGGTATAGACCTATACCACTTGTCTGTCAGTGGCCATGCTGTGGCAGCTGCTCACATACAAAATAGAGACAGACTGGCAACAGATGTTAGCTCAGGGAGAATCTTCCTCAGCAAAAAAAAAAAAAAAAAAAAAAGCTTGCCCCATTATGGATACTGCTGCACACTGTGATACTATATTCAAGCCCTTTCTGGCCCAGAAGGTAGAAGTTACAGCTCTGTAAAGAGGACTGATATGCTTTTTCAAAAAGGCTCTTCAGATAGAACAAGCATTTTTTAAAAAAAATCATACTATGACCTAATGATAAGAGAATAGCTAAAATGTGGTGCATCCAACCAATGAACTACTATGCAGCCTTTTTAAATGTAGACATGAATTTATAATTACTTACATGAAAAGTTAGATACATTGTTTAGTTATATCAAGAAGCTTGTTAACCTAGTTAAAGATAATAATGGTATGGTCATACAGAAAAATACCCTCATTTTTTTGGAAAATGCATTGAAAGCGTTGAGATGTCCAGTTTAAAGTATTTCCACACTCACAAATATCTATCTATATCTAGATAGATGATAGATAGATACACATACACACACACAAAGAAAAAATGGCAAAATGTTAACTATCATTAAATTTAGGAGGTGGGATTACTGGTGTTTAGTAATTATTCTTGTCTTTGGGATTCTATGTGTTCAAAAATTTCATAACAAATATTTTTTAGTGTATGTACATCATTATCTTATTTTTTAAAAGGGAAATATGTACATAAATATGTAAAACCTCTTTCTCCAAAGCTTAGCTATGATTATCCAGATATGGGCTTACATACTCTTATTTATTTTCTTCTTTATACTTTATTACATTTTCAAATTTTGTGCAATGAGCATGCATTTCACTTTTATATTTGGGAAAAAAATTAAGCTATTCTAAAAAGCTTTCAATTCAGAAGACATCACAATGTTCTTAAAATAAAAATGTAGCATACAATGTTACCATGTGTAATACTTAAACGCTGGATTGAGATTGTTTCTCCTCTCACCTGTGATGAAGACCTCGCAGCTTACAACTTTCAGTGAGCATCATGGTCACCTGAATTTCAGAAGCTTGATCTATATAAAGAAAAAGATATTGCCTTGAAGGATACTACTATATATATGACATGAATATATTCTGCTATCAGTAAATAGTTATCTCAGACTATAAGGTAAATTTTCATGATAAGTTACAGGTAAATCTAAAAAGGTCTAGTCCAAAATTCTATCACAATAGAGTCTCACTGAATAGGTCAATGTTAACAGAAGCCATTAAGATAAATTTGACCACATAAAAATTAGAAATTAAGTAAGGTTCCATAAACAAAGCAGAAAAAGTAATAACACATTGGAGAAATATCTGCAAAACATAAGGCATATAGAGGGCTCATTTAATGTTTTCCCCTTCTTTAAAGAGTTCATACAAATCACGAAGAAAGGAAAAATTGGAAAAGAGGCAAAAGATACAGTTTACCGAAAAGAGAAACACAAATGACCAACAAAATTACAAAACGACTTTCAGGGGCCAGCCCAGTGGTGTATTGGTTAAGTTCTCGAGCTCTGTTTGGGTGGCTTGGGATTCACTGCTTCGGATCCCAGGTGTGCACCTACACACCACTTACCTGGCCATGCTATGGCAGGCATCCCACATATAAAGTAGAGGAAGACGGGCATGAATATTAGCTCAGGGCCAATCTTTCTCACCAAAAAAAGAGGAAGATTGGCAGCAGATGTTAGCTTATCTTCCTTGGAAAAAAAAAATTAGAAAATGACTTTCAGCCTTACTCTTAAATAAAGAAATGCAAATTAAACTAGAAGATCCCACTTTCCCTGTCAGATTGGAAGAGACAAAAAAAGTCAGCTACCTGTCAAGTTTGGTCAAGAGTGTGAGGAAGCACACTCATCAACCGCGCCCTGAGTAGGTGAGGGAAACAAGATCTAACAAAATTTTAAATGCATATACCCTTTACATCATCGACCCAACTGCTAAGAGTCTACTCTACAGATATGTTCACAAGAGCTCATCTATAGAGAATGTAACAAGAATACTGTTTGATTCTAACAGCAAAAACTCAAAGTGCCCATCAACAGAGAACTAGTTAAATGTGCACTTTAGAATACCATGTGGCTACTTCTAAAAAATAAGATTTAGGTCTATAGGTACTGAAAGAGGAAGATCTCCAAAATATATTAAATCTTAAAAGCAAGGTTCAAACTGTGTTTGTGTGATCAGTTGTGTTATAAAAACAAAATTTTATGAAAATTGGGTGCACTTTTTTTCTTACTCATGGAGAGAACCATAAATTGTTTATGGTGGTGACTTTTAGAGATGGAAGAATTTACATTTTGCACTTTTCTGTCCTGTTTACAGTTTGTAACCTTACAAACATACAATCATTAAAAAATGACTACAGGAGTTGTGCCTGGAGATTGTGGCCCATTTTATTGTTTTCTTCTTCTTACCTCTCTATAGTTAAAAACAAAAAGGGGGCCAGCTCTGTGGCCGAGTGGTTAAATTTGTGTCCTCTGCTTCGGCAGCCCAGGGTTTCGCTGATTTGGATCCTGGGCGCAGACCTAGCACTGCTCATCAGGCCATGCGGAGGTGGTGTCCCACATGCCACAACTAGAAGGACCCACAACTAAAATATGCAACTATGTACTGGGGGGCTTTGGGGAGAAGAAGGAAACAAACAAACAAAAAACTAATAATAAATTAGTAGAAAAAAATTTAATTTTCAGACAATAGCCAAAATTCGTATGGTTATTCCATTTTATTCTTAGCTTCTGAACTCATAGTTTTTGGTCCAAAGTAACAAAACAGAACTCAAACTGACTTTTAGTTCAATGATTTTGAAACAAAAACATCATAATGCAATTTACCAGTATCTTTGGTCTGCACCTCTAAAAGAATTTTAAGCCATCAAATATTTGCACAAATCTACAAGGATTCCTCTTCTTAACAGGAATCATTATCTTAATAGTACAGATGATTTTTCTCCACTGTTTAAAAAGAACAGTTCTATTAAGCGATAGTATATTTTCATTATAAAATTGAAAATGAACTTTTTTAAAAAGTAGTTTTTAGATGCCAAACAAAATTAAGAGTACAGTGTATCCTTAAAAACAATTTCAAAGAAACTAATTACTAATTTGTATGTCAACTATAAAAACACTAACAATAATTTATAAAGCTTCTAATCAATGCAGTAAGAGGGAGAAACGATATAAAGATTGACAAAGCCAAGATCTACATCCCAGCCCTACCTAGTAAAATGCTGAACCAACAGTATAAGCACTGAACTCAGGCACAATGGTTACGCATCACATTCACTCCCAAAAGCGGAGCTGTGAAAGCTGAGAAATCAGAAATTTCATTTACTTCCACTCTAACCAGTGGGATCATTCCCTCTCCAACTACTTGCCAGTACTGTCCCCTTTCCAGACAGCTTTGCTGAGTTAAGATTTTTGTAGGAATGTAAAATGGGTGGACAAAAAGCCAAGGACTTGAAACACTTGGTACTTCTTTGGGAAAGTACTTGACACCAATGTCTGCTGAAATAAACTCTAGTTGTCTAAAACCTGCTTAAAATTTAGGATCATCTAGTAAACGGCAGCATGTGCCTTTATGACTCTTTCTGTAATCTAAATCATTTTAATGAAATTATGGCCAGGACAACTTGGGGGCTGGAAGGATCTTTTTAGGATTGAAAATTAATAATAGGTGGAGTTCCGCACACAGTTAGTAAGAGTTTACCTTCCCGTCAAGCGGTCCAGAGACCCAAGTAAGAGGAAAGGTAATTTCAGGATGTGTTATTTTATGAATAATTTTTTTCAGGTTCTTAACTTTGATAAGCATGTTCTATTAAGCAAGGGATGCTTGAACTGGATGATGACCTAAGAAAACTCTGAATTGGAGAAAAAAATGTTTATCCATTTAGTAAGAAAAAATCATTTTTCTGGATTCCTTTCCCAGTCTAGTCCAAGTCTTTTAATTTTATGGAAAGGTCTATTTTCAAGATGTAAATATTTGGAAAGAACACTATAAAATGATTTACATTCTCAAAGTTATAAAAAAGAATAAAATGACAAAAAACATATTTCCAAATTGCAAATAGCAGCAGCTATAAAAGAAAATAAGAACTTAATGCCAATAACCTCAAGTTAATTACTTTATAGAATTCAATTGCACAATATCCACTGTGTGAAATCCAGATTTCTAATTTCAATCTCTGGAAATTTATATTGGAATATCCATTAAGTCTCTATGCAAAATTATGAGTTTTTTAAGAAGCCAAATGCCAATTTCCTGCTTATGCCTAAAGGCAAAGGTCAATGATTTTTTAAAAACTTATTTTTTGCATGTTAAGCTGCACTTCTAATTGTGTAGCATGTATTAAGCATACAGATTTGTGAAAGACCCCTGTCAGCTTTACGGAGCTTCAATTAAAAAAATAAAATAACATTCCAAAAAAATAAATCTCAGAGATACTCAATCATGTGGAGTTACCTAACAATTCTGAAGCAAGAATTGTGATCAATGCATTTCCTCTCTGTTTCTCATGCAAACCAAGACCATATCTCGGCTAAGGACTCACTGTGCTTTCTCTTGTTTCCGTCTAGCTCAGAGAGAACATTTTAGTTACACTGGTAAGGCGGAGAAACAGCCAAGTGACTACACTGCAAGTGTATACGGGAAGAGAAAGCTTATCTTGTGAAACAGTCCCAGTAACCACATTGTGTTTTCTTATCACTAGTATTTCCTTTTCTCCCCTCTTACAACCACAAATCAACCTAATTCTGCAAAGAAACCTCTTTTCCTAATTCAAGATTCATTCAGAACAAATCAATAATAGCCCAGTTCTAAATTGTTCATAGAATATTTACAAACCCCGGAAGAAATATTAGAATTACAGAGAAATGTTTCCTTAAGAAAATGGGGAAAGTCTAACAAAAGTCAGCAGTTACTAAACCTAAGGTTCAAACTCCACATTTACAAAGAGTAATATGTTAAATATCCTTCAAAACTAGTTGGAAAACCCACTGGGACCTAACTTAAATGTTAACCTTTAAAAGTATTTTGGGACTAGGAAAGGTGGGTGAATAAAATAAACTGTAAGTTAAATCATTTGTTTAGAAAAGATAAAAGGTGTGTGTGTGTTTGTTTATAGCATTCTTAACCAAGCAATTTTGCTAAATTAAAAGAAATCAAATTCCAAAGATTTTTTGTTAGATTAGTACAATCCAACTTTTTAGAAACAACAAACATAAATCCTTCGTACTTTCCATGAACTCTGTTAAATAAATTTAGAAACATAAGTTCTTATAAATTAATTTTAAATACATCATAAAGTTGTCACCTCCTACTCATAAAACTGCATTTAATTTTTCCCTCAGTTTCTGAATTCAAATGCTAAATTTCTTTTTCCAAAATTAACATCTTGTCATTTCAACCTCTATCATATACTATCAGACATTAAGCACCCTATCAATCACCACATTTTTCTTTTTCTTAAAAAGAGTAGGGCTGGCCCTGTGGCCGAGTGGTTAAGTTTGCGCGCTCTGCTTTGGTGGCCCAGGGTTTCACAGGTTTGGATCCTGGGCGCGAACATGGCACTGCTAGTCAAGCCATGCTGAGGCGGCGTCCCATGTGCCACAACTAGAAGGACCCACAACTAAAAATACACAACTATGTACTGGGGGGCTTTGGGGAGAAAAAGGAAAAATAAAATCTTTAAAAAAAAAAAACGAGCAAATAGAATTAACAGTTATTTAATCTTTTACAAATATTAATTATAAACAATTAAAAATTATTTTAAAAAGGTCTTGCTAATTTACCAGTATCAGGGAAGAAGCCATATATAAATAATATTGTAGTATATTTTGATAGAGAACCTCTTAACTGAAAAATTTTCATCAATCAACAAGTGAAAAATTAGGCATCACATTTCTCCAAAAGGAGAGTATGTGAAAATAAATATTCTGTTCATGAAAATATAAACTAATGTCATCTTTTAGGAAACAATCTGACAATATCTATGAAAATTTTAAATGTAAACACTAAACACCTCTTAGGGCAGCAGTTCCAACTATGGCTGTACCTGCAAAACTACACCAAGAAACACACACACACTCACAGACATTTTCTGCAGCATTACATATAACAGCAAAAAAACGGGGGTGGGGAGTGGGAGGAAGATAAACAGTGGCTGTCCACATAAGGTGCTGTGGGTCTTGGGGTCACTTTTTCCCTTTATAGATCTCAGTAAGGGGGGAGGAGTGGAGAAGAGGGAAACTAATAATGTTCTGTAAGAGGGAAAAAACAAAGAATTTTAACCCAGGAGAAACACAGTATCAGATAGAGGAACAATGAAGCCAAGTGGACATATTTTAACCAGAAGCCTGAGTAATGTCTAATAAATGTTTAGTGTCTTACATTATTAGACCTCTGTTTTCTATACCTAATGAGAACAACCCAAGTCTCCTTAAAGGTTAGCCTCATGTGAGCTAAATTAGCTTGGACTTATTTAAAGGTTTGGTGCACACTGAGAAGCTGAGACAGAATTTCGCTGGCATGAGTCACCTTAGGAAGGCATTATGGAAACCGCATGGGAAATAAATCCTACCTTTAACTGTTTTTACAAATGCTTGTTTTTCTTTATTTGGATCTTTTTCATCTAGTAAAATTCCATGGAAAATACGCCCAAAAGTACCTAAAAAGAAAAATAATAATGAACGAGATCATATGATGACCTTCATAAAATTATAAACACAAAACTTTCTGGCACAAGGTAACTTCAAACAAATATACCAAGAGCATGTGTGGTCAACACCACTCTAGTCCTGGAGTGAAAAGACCCAGATCTTTGCTTTTAAGGACCACTACAAGTTCTTCATAATTATGAAGTATCTTAACTTGCTTTTAGAAATACATATTCAAACTAACTATGTGAGAAGTCTTTCTGAATTAGCCTAAATAAACTAATGATATTAATGACACAGCCCGGAGCACTGGACAACAGTGATGGGGTATCCAGACAGGCATGTATGAGTTTCCAGGCTTAGCCTCAGTGCAATGACAAAGGAAAAAAATGGACTCTCCTCATACATTCGAAAACAGACCAAAAAAAAAAAAATCTGCATCTGTTAATTACTATTTGCCACTGGGGACAGTTCAAGGCCCTCACTCAGAGGGGACTGACCTACAAGCATCCCAACCAACAGCTAAATTCAGAAAGACTCATACGCATCCAACGCACATTCCAAACTGAATTATGGAAGAGGGAAAAGGTAATTCTCTAACAACTTGAAGACCTCAATGAAGTACTTCATTATTAATTTCTGTTCTCCTCTTTCAGCATCTCCCCAGTCAATGCCCTAAAACTCAAGAAAGAAGCAAGGACCAGCAATTTGGGGAAGGGATGGGTCCTAAAATGTCAAATGTCTATTATGTGTGAGTTCATTTAATGTACATCATTTTGTCTAATCTTCATAACTAGTCGAAGAGGAGACAACGTAGTCCAAATTTACAGAAGAGGAAACCGGACATGGAAGGCATTAAGTGACTTCTCCAAGGTCACACAGGTAATAAATCATTGGACTGGGGCTGGAACTTGGGTGTACCTCTGAAGCCCACGCATGCTCCTTCTGCTAGAACCCCACACAACCTGTCACTGAGAAACTTACTTGGAATATTTTAAAGAGGCCTGCTAGGTAGTGATCATCTTTAAACAAGAACTAAAGAGAAAATACACTTAAGGGTAACAAACACTAATATATATGCTTTACTATACTTGAAAATCAAGAATTGCACCAAAGCTGTATTAAGGCATATTAAAGATCTAAAGAAAGAGAAAATGAAAACGAGTTTTATAAAGGAAATAAACTGTGCACGAATTTCTATCCCAAGACACAAAATGAGATGACATTTAAAATTTGAAACAAAAAAACTTCTATAGCGCTAACATTAAATCTTCCTTAAAAAATACATTTTGAGATAATGAATACCTTCTTGGAGTACATCTTTCAGAGTTATCCTCTCCCTGGATATGGCTATATCCTTCACCTTGGCTTTGGCCTCCAAAAGAGTGACACTTCTCAAGTCGTTCTTCTCTATCCGCAAAGTAGGATAACCTGAGGAGCCAACAAAGCCAAACCAAGAAATATAAATACCCTCACTACGGCATCAGGTCAACCAGCTCAGTCAGAGCCCCAGGACTCGAGTCACGGGAAGGAAGGCATGTAAGGATCATACACAGAAAAAGGCACATACGTGAACAGGGAGAATTACTTTGAAGGCCACACTAAGTTTTAGAGAAACACTTTCCACCTAGCCCAAAATCTTAAAATGCAGAATTAAAACAAGAAACACTAAAATTAATACTACCATTCACACTTCCATTACCTTTCAGCCAAATGAAACAAGCTTTTACTCATAAAATTTAATTTAATCCCTCCTTACAGAATATTTTTCTTCCAAAAGATTTTCTAACATACTCTCCTAACAAAGAACTTTTCAAATGAAGAGATGTTTATAAAAATAGCTTTTCTAACAAACATATGATGGATTTAATCATTCTGGTATTCATACAGCCTAGTTATACCATTGTGAGATTCATATTTGTTTTTCAGGTCCCTTAATTTCCATTCATTCTTAATACGATGACAGCAAAAACAAAATTTCTAGCCATAAATTAAAATTTTCATTCCAACAAAAAAATGTTAGAATAAAAGGAAGATTCAGTGTTAGCAAATAGAAATTGGAATGGTATCTCTAATGATTTATTGGTTTAGGTAGATATTGGGAAGAAGAACCCCTAAAGAATTAGCGGACCTAGACAACGACCATCCGAGGCTGCCGGAACTACATGAAAGGCTTTGGGGAACTTCATAACGGATGGACTAAGCTGACAACACCTGATTCCACTCATCAGCAGTTTGACGGTGATATGCCTAGGAGTGTGAGTATATGCAATATTTGTATGTGCTTAATCCCGCCTGGAGTTCTTGGAGTTTCTTGGATCTGCGGTCTGTTCTGTTTCGTTATTTTGGAAAATTCTTGACCATTATATCTTCAACTATTTTTCCTACTCCTCTTTTTTTCTGTTTATAAACAAATGTATTTACACTGAGTTTTTAAAAAGTTTTTATCAGGGCCAGCACAGTGGCATAATGGTTAAGTTCTTTTGCTCCACTTCCACGGCCCAGGGTTCACCAGTTCGGATCCCAGGCACAGACCTAGCCACTGCTTGTCAAGCCATGCTATGGCAGGCGTCCCAAAATAAAGTAGAGGAAGATGGGCACGGATGTTAGCTCAGGGCTAATCTTTCTCAGCAAGAACAGGAGGATTGGTGGCGGATGTTAGCTCAAGGCTAATCTTCCTCTAAAGAAAAATGTTTTTACCATACATAAAAAAATGAATTCTCTCTCCTTAAGGTAATGCCCACAAAAACAAGTAAATTTCTTATTGATGGTAACTAAAAATGTTTTAAATAAATAAATGTATTTCCACTGACTTTAGAAAAAAGATTTCTTTTTAGCATATATAATAATTGAATTATCTACCTCTTTAAGGTTATATCCGCAATCAAAAACTGACTCTACTGAGCAAAGCTTGACATCTAAACATTAAAAGCAATGATGTGTTTCTTCTGAATAGTTTGAATTAGTTTCACATCTATCATCGTATTTTCTGAAGAGCATACATTCTCTTTCATTGGTAGTTATGGTAACTGTGGTTATTATTTCTTCTAAGTTTCTCTTAATCTAGGGTGCTCCCTCCTTCCCTTTTCTTTTCCTTTCCACCATCTCACAAAAGAAACCCAGTCAGTTATCCTGGAGAATGTCTGGCATCTGCTTCTTCGAGTATCATTTAACTTGTTCCTCTATCCCTGTACTTCTTATAAACTGCAAGTCAGTCCCACAGCCTTGATTAGATCTAGGTCAACTCCTGGAAGGAAAGGGAGACAGGACTACTTCATGGCTGGCACATCACATGTGGGGGTACAAAGCATCTAGTTGTCTACTATCAGTGATGCTAGGTTTCATTAGTGGATTCAGGTGGTGACAGTCTGATGCCTCGAATGGTAGAGTTCCCCATTTCTCTTTCTTTGCACAGTTTTAAACATTGATGATCTTTTCCTGAATCAAATATTTTACTAGGGACTGCAAATATATTTTCTAATTCTGTCATTCCTTCTACATTTATTACTGGGATTCTTCTGTAAAGAAACATTTTCTCTCATCAACCAGCAATATCTGGTTACTCTGAAATACAGTTCATGCAGCCAGTTGTCAGAAAAAGGTATGACTGGTGCCTTAGTCATCTCTCAAAATGATCAATTTTTTTTAAAAGTATCATCATAAACTGGTGGATTTTTACACATTTTATGTTTCAATCCAGAGCAGTTGTTACTCTTTTTGATGTTCAAATGGCCCCATCTTTGGGAGTTCTTCAAGTCTTTAGCAGCTCCCTTGGTTTTGGGCTCAGCAACATGTCCCAGGTTTATCCTGTACATTCCTGACCCAGTCCTGGAATCATCCATTTCTCCAAAGAATCCAGGTTCTTTTTAATGAGAAACAGTATTGAAAGACCACAACAGGGCATTGGGTGAAGGACAGATATTCTTAATCTTAGTTTACTAAAGAATAAATACCAGCCCAAGGAAGATAACAGCTAACTGCCTACAAGAACCTAACTAATCAATGGCACCACTGAGTCAAGCCCTGACTCATGGCCCACTATTTATCCTGATGATACGTTGTTTATTATTTGTATGGTGACTGATTTCTCATTATATCTAAATTATACTCTTAGAATGATTATTTTTCCACAAACATCTACATGTTACACTGTAAAAACTTTCATCAAAATCCTGTACAAAAAAAGGGAAATCAGATCCTATGCTCTCAAGTCTAAAGGCAGCTAGCTTCCTATCATGACTAGAAAACAACGTGAAGTTCTTACCACAGCCCACAAGACCACCAAACAATTCATTAAAATCCAAGTCTCTGTCTTCATCCAGCTCAATGGCTTCTTCTAACTACCTGAAAATCCTCCTTCTGTATTTCTCTAGAAGTGATTCAGTAGTCCTTTTAATAGAATTAATCTACGGAAACCTCCCCAAACTAATTCTAACAATTAAACTTAAATTTTATTCTTAATGCTCCAATTTTAGAATGTTTCATTCAATGCTCTAGAAAGCGAAGTTTAAGATCAAGCCTAATTGTGCACACACTGGATACTATGTACATGGTATGGTACACATCTCCCACAAGTAGCTAATCACAAAGGACCACTGACAGACCACAGACAACTTTAGTAAACCATCTTTAGAATTAAATTAACTCTTACTGGTGATAGGAGTTGCATTGTTGGGCGTGTCGGCTCTCAGATACTGAGTCGTCTGGGTAGATGGCTGAGACAGCCCTTGGGAACTACTGCTGGCACTGATGCTGCAAACAATTTTTAAGAGAGAAATATTTGGCAAGTCAGCTTCAACGAGAAATTTCCTTTTCCCATATATACAAAATGCATGTAGCTGCTATAACTAGCTTAAAGTCCTGACGGATATCACAATAATGCATGTATCTCTAGCACAAACATTCCATGATGAAATTTCAATCTACCTCATAATGCACAGCTCCATTTATTCTTTCTTTTCTATCTCCACAAGCATAAAGCAGGTTCATCTTATCAAAGTCATTCAGAAATGTAGTGACTAGTCCTCAAAGACTGCAGACAACATGTTAGGGAACTGTGAATCATTTCTTAGGGAGAGAGCCCATGCCATTCAATTGGGCTACTTTTAAGAAAAGGAGTAGAAAGACAGGCTTCTTTTAATGATGGTCTAAAACCAAAGCGCCTACAGATGAGGGAATATCAAAGTAAATCAAATATGCCAACATGCTCAAAGCTTGGGAAGGGTATCAAAATGTGGTTCAAGTTTGTTTAATCACATGTATTTTTCTTCTTCCCCAATCCCACCTTTTTAGAATTTATGGAACTTATCAGAAATCTCTAGTACTTGAAGCATTCCAGTACACTGTATTCTTTAAATAATACAGGGGACCCAGAAGATGGCAGGCTCAAATAATTGCCAATCCTGTATTCAAGACTACTACAAATTAATGCCTCACAAATGTGTATTTTTGGGGCCAGCCTCATGGCCAAGGGGTTGGGTTGCACGCTCCACTTTGGTGGCCTGGGGTTCACCGGTTCAGATCCTGGGCATGGACCTACACCCTGCTCATCAAGCTATGCTGTGGTGGCATTCCACATAGAAGAACCAGAATGACTTACAATTAGGATATACAACTATGTACTAGGGCTTTGGGGAGAAAAAAAAAGAGGAAGATTGGCAACAGATGTTAGCTCAGGGCCAATCTTCCTCACCAAAAAAACAAAACAAAACAACTCCCCCCGACACACACAACTGAGAAATGCTTCCTAAATCAATTAACCAATAACTGCCTTAGTATTTGCTTCCTGTTGTCCATCTTTTTTAAAAAATGCGTACTTTTGTTTTTTCAGTGGGTAACAACATTATCCCAGGTTACCCTTGGGCATACTACAGTTTTACTGCCTCAGCCCTTGAATTTTGCAGCAGCAGAGAAGCAAAGCATAGAAATTCAACATGAAGAGTGAGATCAGATGGCAGGAAGTCATCCCAGACCATCAGGATAGGCTTTCCCTGCCTCCCTTAGTTACAGGATCAGCAGAATACAATCAGAGGCTCCCAGCTTTCCTAAATATGTAAAATTGTTTCACTGATCACACTCCACACAAGAGTTCTCTATTTTCAAAACGTGGTGATTAAAAAAATATGTAATGAATAAAAGATGTTATTCAAAAATTGATCTATATGAGTCTACACGTGTAGTGGGTATGGGGCAGTACAGTGAAGCGATGAAGAGCATAAACCTTGAAATCAAAACTGCCAGCACTGCCATTTACCAGCTGTATGACCTCAGGCAAACCAACGCTTTTGTAGCCTCAAAATCCTCAAGGACAGAATGAGCATACTACTACCTCCTGACAAGGTTGCTAAAAGGAGTACGTGAAAAATCTGTAAGTAAAGCATTTAGGACAGTGCCTTGCCCTCAAACATACATCTTCAAATTATTGTTGCTAATTATTTTTATTACTACTAATAATATACATCCCCAATCCTTAGAATGATAAGGAACCACAGGACACCTGTTTTTGGAGTCCTGAGTACTACTCGAAGATCAGACTAGAAATCACTGTTGTTAACATTCCAAGATTCAGTAACGGGGAGAGAAGAGAAGTATTATTATCCCCAAAGGGGGAGGAATAAAGGACTATAATTACTTACCCATAAAATGGGATTAAGAAAACTTACCACGTCCCCCCGCCCAGGATTTGTGTGAGGCTCAAGTTGTATAATGTATGTGAAAGTGCTACTTAATAATACCTGCAATACACTGATGGTGGAATAAATGCCCAGACCCCAAATTATTTGCTAGTTATTGTGTTTCTCTCCAGTAACTGAACAGCAGGTGGCACTCTTGTACCACCTCAGAACTCTTGAAAAGACTGGGTGGGCATACAGTCAAAGATGTTATGAGTACATCCATGTCAATTTTTCATTGTTCAGCAGATATTTACTGGATCTCTACATTGAGCAGAGCACTAAATTAGGCAGCGAGAACAAGCCTCTCTGGAACCCCAGACCCCCCACTGTGAGAGAAGCACTAAATTAGGCAGTGAGAACAAGCC